>NW_028258228.1:300000-528005 GCF_053883595.1 Heterocephalus glaber | reverse complement strand
ATTTATTTTTTTTTATTTTATTTTATTGGTACATTTTAGGTATACAATATAATGACATTCATCATTGGAAATTTGCACCTTTACATAATCTCTCTTGGTTCTTATTATTCTCCCTTCCCCTGCCCTCCCTTCAACCCCTCCATTCCTCCCTATTTACGAAGACTTTGTTTCCTTTTTTTCATTTTCTCATATTAATTCCATTCCCTTCTTTCTTTTTCCCTACCCCTCCCACTACCCCTTCCCTTTTGCCCCTTTTCTTCCTATTTCACATTATCTGTGATACCTTTTAGTCCTATTTACACTTTCAGTTTCTCACACTAGAGAATCTATTTGGTATTTAAACATGTGTACCCTATTTATTTCATTTGAATATTGACTCAATGTACATCCATTTAGCAATAAATGTCTCTAATTTCTCATTTTTGATGGCTGAATAGTACTCCATTTTATTAAAAAACCACATTTTCTTGATCCAGTCTCCAGTTGATGGGCTTTTGGGCTGTTTCCAAGCTTTAGCTATTACAAACTGTGCTGCTATGAACATGGGTGCACATACATCACTGTGGTATGATTCTTTTAGTTCTTTTGGGAAGATCCCCAGCAGCGGAATAGCTGGGTCAAATGGGACCTGTACTCCTAGTTCTTTCAGGTATCTCCATACTGATTTGCACAGTGCTTGCACCAGTCTACACTCCCACCAGCAGTGGAGCAGTGTTTCTCTTTCCCCACAGCCCACCAGCATTTGTTATTGGTTGATTTCATGATAGCAGCCATTCTTTCTGGAGTGAGGTGGAATCTCAGTGTTGTTTTCATTTGCATCTCTTGAATGACCAGTGAAGTTGAACATTTTTTCATATGTTTATTTCCATTACTACTTCTTTGTCTGAGAAATGTCTGTTCATTTCAGATGCCCATTTTTGGATTGGGTCTTTAAATTTGGGAGGTCTGATCTTTTTAAGTTCTTTATAGATTTGAGATAGTAGATCTTTGTAAGAGGGACAGCTGATGAAAATTTTTTCCCACATTGTGTATTGTCTCTTCACACTGCTGGTGGTTTCTCTTGCTGTGCAGAAGCTTTTTAATAAGAAGAGATCCCACTTGTTGATTGTTTGTGCTAGTTCATGGGCAACTGAGGTTTTGTTCATCAAATCTTTTCCCACACCAATGTCTTCAAGAGTTCTACCTAACCTCTGTTACAGCTGGTTCAGCATTTCTGTTTTAATATTTACATCTTTAACCCATTTCAATTTTAGTTTAGTGCATGGTGAGAGATATAGGTCTAGTTATAATCTTTGGCAAGTTGAAACCCAATTTCTCCAGCACCATTTATTAAAGAGGCTATCTTTCTTCCAGTGAGGGTGTTTGGCTCTTTTGTCTAAGATGAGGTGGTTGAGTGTGTCTGGCATTGTTTCTGCATCTTCTAATCTGTTCCATTGGTCCTCAGGTCTGTTTCTTTGCCAGTACCATACTGTTTTCATCACAGTATCTTTGTAGTATAGTTTCAAGTTGGGGGGTTGTAATACCCCCTGCCATATCTCTGTTACCTAGAATTGCTTTTGCTATTCTGGGCCTCTTCTTGTTCCAAAGGAATTCTTGGATTGTTTTCTCAAGGTCTGTGAAGTATGCTGCTGGAATTTCAATTGGGATTGCATTGAATCTACATAGAAGTTTTGGAAGTATGGCCATTTCCACTATATTAATCCTTCCTACCCAGGAGCAGGGGATGTCTGTCCATTTTCTGATATCATCTTCAATCTCTATTTTCAGAGTGCCATAGTTTTCAGAGAAGAGGTCTTTGATTTCTCTCATTAGGATGATTCCTAGGTATTTCAGTTTTTTGGATGCAATTGTGAAAGGAATTATTTGCCCTATTTCTCTCTCAGTGAGTCTGTCATTCACGTAGAGGAAAGCTATTGATTTTTGTGTGTTGACCTTGTAACCAGCTACTTGACTGAATTTGATTACTAAGTCTAGAAGACTTTTGGTGGAGTTCTTGGGGTCTTCTATACAGAGTATCATGTCATCTGCAAATAATGACAATTTGACTTCTTCATTACCTATCTTTATTCCTTTTATTTCTTTCTCTTGTCTAATTGCCATGGCTAATGTTTGCAGAACTATATTGAACAAGAGTGGTGATAGTGCACATCCTTGTCTTGTTCCTGATTTGAGTGTGAAGGATTTCAGTTTTTGACCATTTAGTATGATATTGATTGTTGGTTTTTCATAAATGGTTTTTATCATCTATTCCAATTCCATCTATTCCAATTTTCTGTAGGGTTTTTATCATAAATGCATGCTGGATTTTGTCAAATGCTTTTTCCTGCATCTATTGAGATGATCATGTAGTTTTTGTCCTTGGCTCTACTGATATATTACATTGATTGATTTGCATATGTTGAACAATCCCTGCATCCCTGGGATGAATCCCACTTGATCAGGGTGTATGATCTTCTTGATGATCTTCTGCATTCTATTTGCCAATATTTTAGGAAGGATTTTTGTATCTATGTTCATTAGTGAGATTGGCCTATAGTTCTCTTTTTCAGTTGGGTTTTTCTCTGCTTTGGGGATCAAGGTGATGCTTGCTTTCAGGAATGAATTTGGAACGATTGCTTCCCTTTCAATTTCATTGAAGAGTTTAAACAGTAGTGGCAGCAGTTCCTCCCTAAATGTCTTGTAGAATTCAGCTGTGAAGCCATCAGGGCCCGGGCTTTTCTTAGTTGATAAGTTTTTAATTACATTTTCAATTTCATTGGTTGACATTGGGTTGTTCAGAATTTTTAGGTCTTCTTTGTTCAACTTTGGTAATTCATATGTATCTAGCTATCTGTCCATTTCTTCTGTGTGTTGTCCATCTTATTGGTGTATAGGTTCTCGAAGCAGGTATTGATGATCTTCTGGATTTCTGCTGGGTCTGTTTTAATTTCATCCTTTTCATTCATATAAGCATGGATTTGGTCCTTTTCTTTCCTTTTTCTGATAAGTTTGGCTAAGGGTTTGTCTATTTTGTTTATTCTTTTGAAGAACCAGCTCTTGGCTTCATTGATTTTTTGAACTGTTCTCTTAGTCTCCATTGCATTGATTTCTGCCCTGATCTTTATAATTTCCTCCCTTCTATGGGCTTTGGGTTTGTCCTGCTCTTCTTTTTCTAGAAGCTTGAGGTTCAGCATCAGGTTGTTTAATTCATCTCTCTCTGTTTTCCTAATGTGAATATTCACTGCTATGAATTTCCCTCATAAGACTGCTTTCATTGTGTCCCATGGATTCCAATATGTTGCACTGTCATTGTCATTTAATTGAAGGAACTGTCTGATTTCTTCATTAATTTCCTCTGTGACCCATTGGTTATTCAGAAGTGTGTTGTTCAATTTCCATGTGTTTATGAAGTCTTTGCACTTTCTTTTGGTATTGATCTCCAATTTCATCCCACTATGGTCTGATAATATAATAATTCCTTTTCACTTACCTGAATATGTTCTGTGAGTGAGTATGTGGTCTATTTTGGAGTGTGCAGCTGAAAAGAATGTGTATTCTGATTTGTGGGATGGAACACTCTGTAAATATCTGTTAAGTTCATTTGTTCAAGAGTTTGATTGAGTTCTAGTATTTCATTGCTTGTTTTTTGTCTAGTTAATCTTTCTGTTTGTGACAATGGGGTATTGAGGTCCCCACTACTATTGTATTAGTGCTTATATGATTTTTCATGCCCATTAATACTTGTTTTATATAGTTGGGTACACTAGTGTTTGGTGCATAGATATTTATGATTGTCATCTCTTCATCTTGGATTGTTCCCTTTACAAGTATTTAGTGTCCTTTTTTGTCTCTTTTAATCAGTGTTGGTTTGAAATCCACTTGGTCTGCAAAGAGGATAGCTACTCATACTTTTTTTCAGGTTCCTCTCACATGGAGTATTGTTTTCCACCCTTTAACTTTCAGTCTATGAGTTTCCTTTTGAAGTAAGTGTGTTTCTTGTATGCAGCATATTGTTGGATCTTGCTTCTTGACCCATTCTGCCAGTCTATTTCTTTTGACTGGTGAGTTGAGACCATTAACATTGATAGTATAACTGATATGTATTGACTTATTGTCATGAATTTTTCTTTTTGTTGGATTCTCCCCCTTTGCTTTCAATTTCTTGTTGTGCCTGTTGGATTCATTCTGCTGGGCTTCCTGGGGTTGTGATCCTTGTTGTCTTTTCCTGGGATTTTGTCTAAAATTTTGGAGTGCTGATTTGGTATTCATGAAGTTCCTAAGGTGCTGCTTGTCATGAAAGTATCTTATTTCACCATCCATTTTGAAAGATAGTTTTGCAGGGTACATCAATCTGGGTTGGAGGCTGTTTTCTTTTAGGGCTTGAAATATGTCACTCCAAGCTCTTCTTGCCTTGAGGGTTTGCATTGAGAAGTCTGCTGTGATTCTGATGGGCTTTCCTTTGTATGTGATTTGTTTCTTTTCTCTAACTGCTTGTAGAACTTTTTTCTTCTGTTGGCTTTCTGAATCTTAACAATTATATGCCTATGTGTAGATTTTTTTGATCAAGGCTAGTTGGAGTCCTATATGCCTCACTTATCTGTATGTCAAGTTCTTTTCCCCTGCTTGGGAAGTTTTCTGCCATCATTTCTGTGAACAGTTTTTTTATGTCATCTGCACTCTCTCCTCTTTCTTCATTGACTCCAATCAGTCTTACATTATTCTTCCGTACATTGTCTAGCAGCTGCTGGATTGATTTCTTGTGCTCCCTTACAATTTTAAAGCAATTTTTCTTGTCCTGGTCACTAATTGCAATCCTATCATCTGTATCTGAAATTCTGCCCTCACATTGGCTCATTCTGCTTCATAGACTTTCAATGGAGTTTTTAATGTCCTGGAAATCTGTTTGCATCTGTTTTATGGATTCCATTTTTTTCCTATGTTGGGATTCCATCATGTTCCTCAGCTCCTCTATTGTTTTATCTGTGTCTTCTCTAGATTTATTAATCATGTCTTTTACTATGGGCACAATCTCTGCTACTATGTGAGAAATTATTTCTTATTTCATTTTTTCCAGATCCTCTTTTGTTGCCAGTTCAGGAAGTCCAGGTGGTTGAGTATCACAGTGGTCCATCTCATTTCCCTTTGGGGTTGCTGTAGGTGATCTGGAAGTCTGGTTCTGTGGCTTGTTTACCTGTCTTCTCATTTCAATGGAGGTGGTGTGGGGGTGTGTTCCTGCCATCCAGGTGGCTTACCTCCTCTGTGCTGGGAGCAGCAGCAGGTTGGCCTGGAAGCCCCTCACTCTGCACTGGGAGATGTGGCACATCGATCTGCAAGCTTCCTCTGCACTGGGAGCTGTAGCACATCAACCCAGAAGCCTCCTCTGTGCTGGGAGCGGTGGCAGTTGACCCAGAAGCCTCCTCAGTGCTCAGAGCTCCACCAAGAGCTTTCGCCTATTTGTCCATGAGATAAAAACAGTACGATGGTAAGCAGGGTGCGAAAAGGGAGAGCTGTGGTGACTACAGCTGACCAAAGTATTTGGGCTCAGGCTTTGCCTAAAGAGACTTCAACACAAAACACAAAACACAAAACCCTGCACTCTGTCCCAGGACCTAAGATTTTAAAAAAAGATTAAAAGATAAATATACATGCTGACAATAGGTAAGCTTTTGCTGTGCTACATGTTCACGCCAATATATACAGAGATGAGACTTTCAATGGCCACCAAAAAAATCATCGAAAACTTTAAAAAGACAAAAAAGCTAGCCAGTTACGAACAAAAAAAGACCCCCAAGACTGATCAAAGTGTCCAAATGGCCATATCTACCTCCCCCCAGGTATTAGGGTGACAACTCATTCAACAGCTACATTCAGTCACACACCTAGGGCTCCCAAGATGGCTGAGCTCCTAGCTCCAAGAGACTGTTTCCCAAAATTACAAAAAATTAGCTCGTCAGTCCTCTCTTAGGTGCCCAGCCCATGTATAAATAAATCCCCACCAGGGCCCATCTGCATCCCTCAAAATTCAATTCAAAACAATCAGTCTAAAAAAACACTAAAAAGTAGACTTAACAGAGAACAAGCCACAATCAACCGGCTATGGATACCTTTTGATATTCGTTGATACCTTCTCAGGTTGGACAAAAGTCTACACTGCTCTGCAAAAAACTGCCACTGTGATAAAAAAAAAAAGGCTGCTCCAAAAGTTGGTCCTCAGGTTTGGGTTACCAGTGTCCATTAGATCTGACAATGGCCCTGCCTTTATAGCTTCTATAACTCAGTCAATAAGATGCTGGATATAAATTAAAAACTCCACTGTGCCTACCAACCTCAAAGCTTGAGACAAATAAAACAGATATATGAGACCCTAAAATCCACTTTGACCAAATTGATTTTAAAAACTGGTAAAGCGTAGGCCAACCAGCTGCCCTGGCCATCCTTCAAATGAGACACCCCTTATATTCAGGCTTTACTCCCTATGAGATTATGTTTAAAAGTCCCCCTTCCCTGCTCCCCCAAAAAGGTGAGATGCTAAAAAAATTTTCTAACCAGTCTGTTAAAATACCTTCAGTTTCTTCAACAGATACAAGTTTCTATCTATCCCAGCATACGTTCCACCCTACCCTTACCCAGCTCTGTGCCCTGCCACCCACTCCAGGGAGAGATACTGTGCTCCTCAAGGCCTTCCAAAAAGAGAGACTCACCCTGCTGTAAAAGAGACCATACACTGTCATCTTCATCCAGCTTTTCCTTAGAATCCTGATTGGGCCCTATATTCTTAATTGGATAATTAAGTTTATAAAACAGCGTATGCCTCTGTTAAACTGTTATACATAAAAACCTACTATAATCCCCTACCCACTCAAGAGGCTCCAGATGAATCAATGCTTTGACATCATACTTAGAGGAGCTGGTAATGTGTTAGCCAACCTGATTCCATTTGTATAAACTTGAGTGATTCCGGGTGGTCGCCTTCCCCTTCCAGCTTGGGAGTCCCCTGAGTTAATCCATAACAGACCACTGCATCTTGTGTGAGTCTGCAACTATGTTATCTTTACTACCTTGTAAAGAGAAGACTCCCACACCTATGTGATACTTTGTTTTAACTAAACTTTGTAAAACTGCCCTGATCCCCACTGACTTAGCAAAGTCCTGCTCCTGTGAAGTTCTGCTTATGCTCCCCCACTCCCTGAGCCCTCCCCAAATAAAGAGCAATTAAAAAGACCCTACAAACTGCCTTTCCTTTGTCCAGAGTCTTTTCGACATGAGCCAATCTGGATCAGCTGTCTTATAATAAAAGATTCCATTTAATTCAGAGTGTGGCATATCTCTATAGTTCCAACTCACCTTACACTATCCTAAGGCAACAAAAGCCTGTGATTCCTAGGACTCCCCTTAGCTGTTTTAGAGTCTTGGGTTGTGGGAGGGAAAGAATTGGTTTAATTTTCTTCCCATAGTCCTTGGGTTCCTTTAGATATGATAAGGCCTGAATATTTTACCTCAAGGCTGAAAAGTTGCTCCTTAGATCTAGAGACCTTATAACCCAAGTCTGTTAGAAAATTTAGTAGAGTATCAATGCCTTGGCTGGAGAGCTCTTCTGAGGTGACACATGACAGCACACCATTCACATATTGCAGACTGACTTGGAAAAACTATAGTATTTCCTTCTATCAAATTAGGAGCTAGGGATGTCCTTATCTTTCTCCTGATAAATAGTTGTCAATTTAAAATAACTGAAAGGCTTAGTTCTCATTTTTCTTAGACCTCAAGAATACATATCTGAAAGTGTCTTCTATTTTAATCTCCTGTCTGTTTGGCAGGCAGTAGTGGTCTTATATAGGGACTGTTTGATCAGGAACCAGCTGCCTGTCTTCTAAAGATAAAATATTATTTATCTCTAAATGTAGTAGCAGGTTCTAATGATGCTTATCTCTCACTAGAAATCAATGTTTGATTTAAGAGTAATATTACATCTTTCTAATCTAGTTCCTAGGTCTGAGTAAGTCCTCTAAAGACCTCAAAGTACTCATTGGGATTGTCTGAAAACTTTCTTAGGTCTCTTTTGTTCTGTCTTAGATCGCTGAGAGGACAGGACGTATAAACATGAGTAGTCCCGTATTTGCCATTCACTTCCTGTAAACGTTACTGTCTTTGAGGAACCTGAACAACTTTGCATTTATATAGCCCCACAGAAGCTTTAATTATGGCTGGGCTAGACACCCCACCCTCAACACAAGGACTGGTAGGGGAAGCCTCAGATTCAGTAGTAGTGGGTGAGGCTTTGATTAAAGTTGCCTTGGAAACCCTGTCCTCAAGTTCCAAAGGGTGAGGAAGAATGGCTTCATGCTCAGAGGTAGAGAATGCCTTAAGGGCCAGGTGTCTGGTTTTCCTGTGCCCTCCATTTACATTTTGAACACAAATAAGGATTACTTTTTAATGTAAAGAAAGTCTGAACATAAGGTAATTTTGACTGTTTTTCTCTCTCTGACTGTACAATTTAATTGTGCAACAGCATCATAATCAATGCTTTCCCTCTGTATTCTAGCTTGGCTCTAGGAGGTAGGCAGATGGTGCAACTTTGGCATTGAGTTTTCCCAAAAGAAACAAGAGAAAGAAATCAGTACTTTTAAATTTCTACTTGATGTCTGTATCCCTAAGGTGCCCCTGAGGTGACTTGCTCCAGAGCAGGTGGCTGCCATCTGGAGGAAACTGGAAAGTAGCCCCGGCACAGACTAGCCACTTTAACTGACTCAGCGGACCTATTCCCCCCAACCCCAAAATCAAGTTTCTATGCCCAAAGGTATTCCCCAAATACAAGTTACAATTGATTTAAACTGTAACTGATCATGTTTTTAAAAAGGAAGTGTGGCAAAGTGGAACAGCTCAGTGCTATGGCCAAATGTTACAGCGCAGTGTCACAGCCAAGCGCCACAGCTCTGAGACACAGCTGAGAGTTACAGCTCCGGGTCAAGGCTGTCACAATCTGAAGACTCCAGAATCCAATGGTCACTCAAAAAGGTGGAGAAAAACTTTTATTATGCTGGCAAGCTTAGTGGAGCTCACACTCAAAGTCTGAGCACTCAAGTTCAGGCCCCAGTACCAAAACAAAAAAAGAAATGGGAGCCTCCTTATATAGGGATCTCCTGGGTAGGCAAGCATGCTCACAGAAGCAAGGGAGTGGAGTTCCTGACACGGGCGGAGCTAACAACATTCCTGAGAGGTCACAAAGTTCAAACAGTTACAAAACATCTTGATACATTGGGCAGGAGCACTGCCCAGCTGCACAAACTGTTACACTTCTGGAACAAAACATTCTGTGGGGAAAAAAACGTGGAGGCAAGGCAAGGGCCTGTCTTACTGTATAGTATTGCTCTATCAGAAGTATTCCTAGCAAAGCCAATAACCAAGAGATCTAAACCACTGCTTTCTAATTCCTTGAGAGAGAGAGGTTGAGCCAGGCAGATCAAAGGGCGGCACTATGTATCCTGCAAAGATCGCCTCAGGAAGCACACAGTTGGCTCAGAGGAATTTTCCCCCACCTGTGAACAAGCCTCCAAGGTCCCTGTATTATTATCCACCTAGGCGACCTTCCTTAGCAGCAAGCCAAGGCTATGCTTTATTTAAGGTTTAATCTAATATTTCTGTGTCTCTTAAGCTTCATAGGTTAAACTTATATTCATCACCTAGCAACCACAATTCACATGTTATTAAAATCACATTTATCAGTTCCCTGCACACACATGAAGGAAAAGACTGATTAAACTCCCTTTTTATTCTGGTTAGCATATAAAAAACACAAGGGTAAGTCACTACCCCATGAAAGACAAATAGTTGTAGTAAGCTACTTCAGCGTGACTTCTTGAAAGGAGAGGCAGTCTGCCTACAAGGCGTTCTAAAGCCAACTCTCAACAAGTTTGAGAAAATTTTAAGGTGAGTTTCTAACTCATTAGTGGAGAGGAAAACGTCCATATAAAATTTAAATCCATTTAAACACCAAAAAAACCACCACATGCATTTTACAAGTCTATAGTCAAAGTTTCAAAGTCTAGAACTTATTAGGAAAAGTATTTTTCCCCTATACACATAAATGATGAAAACCAGACCTACAAGGGGAGAGAGAGATGGTTGGGATTTTCTCTTATACTATAACAGATTCTTTCTTTAATTTTACACGCCTCTATAAGCAAAGCGTAACATGGCAAGGAAAGATCAGAAATAAGACCAGGAAAAGGAAGCCTTTTCTTCTTGTGCTCACAGTGAGTTACTGAGAAAACCTGCTCATGAGTCATCAGTCTCGAGCTGGAAGGGTAAAAATGGGGAATCTGAGTAGCTAAGATTGCCCTAACAGGAAAGATCAGATGAGAAAGGAACTGAGGCAGAACAGGAGAAGGATTGAACCATACTATCTCAGTTAAAGCTCTCCCTCAACTCTTAAGAACGGCCACCAACCTGTTGTCTTTTAACTGGTGAATGGGGTCCCATTATTTATTAATAGGCATGTATATTTCTTAAATATAAACTAGATTTCATAAAAAGACCAAAAAGGACCACTCAGCCTGGAGAATAGCTTTGTCCATGGTAGGGTGTGGAGGAGATCGTGGGGTGATGGATAGGTGCTAATAACTCTTTGATCCTGGAGCAATCAGCACAGAGGAAAAATGATGAGAAGTTGCAAGCCAGGCCAGGAGGCTGTGGGGAGGGGATTGGCTGCACTCACTAGGGAGCCAGCAGGGTAGGCCGTAGGCAGACTGAGAGCTGTCACTGTTATGTGGCTGAGATTTAGTAGCTGCTCTTCAGTGAGAGCGCCTCCACTTGCCCTTAGAACAAGCTCCAGAGACTTAAATGACTGATATGTATAATTGTCTTGGTCAGTTTCTTTGGCACTGGGACAAAATACCTGACACCCACAACTTAAAGGAGAGGTTTACTGTGGCTCACATTCTACACGTTTCAATCCTTGCATTGTCAGCTCCAAGGCAGGAAGGCATGGTAGAAGGGCCTGTTGGAGGACAGCTGATCACTCCATGGTAGTCGGGAAGCAGAGAGAGAAGGGAGGAACCAGAAAGGGTAATAAATCCTTCCCACCCCCAGCACCTTTTTCTTTTCTGATCAGGCCCCACCTCCTAGCACCAAACCAGCTATAGGCCCCCGTGATCCAATCAACTTCCACAAACCCAGTCTCTTGACCACATGAGGCTTTTGAGGTCATTCAGATCTAAACCATAACAAAAATCCCCCAAGTAAGTAGTTATTACTTTAGGAAGAGGGTCCTCAGCTACTCTGAGTCTGGAAGTGCTGCCTGCTCTTGACTTACTTGTTTGCTTTTGCCATGACCATGACAAAATGGAGTACATGGATGAGAACTTGGACGCTCAAGAGCCAAGACCCAGGCTAGATCCCTGTGTCCGCTCTTCACTGGCCACATGGACAGACCTCAGGCGCCCGCCGATCCCCCACTTCCTGAGTGTAAAGGGGTAAGGACAGTAGCTCTCCCTGACAAAGGCAAGGATCAAGAGATGAATGAGTGACAGTCTCCCAGTTCCTACCCTCCGTGCTTCTTCTTGGGTGTGGCCCTCATCTTCCAGCAGTGCTTCCTGGTCAGCTCTGCTGATGTGCGCTGTACCCAGGCCTCTCTCTTCCCTCGGCTCAGCCGGGAGCCCATACCTTGCAGCCATGTTTGTCTGATAAAGTGCTGTGGTCTCTTCTCCTGGGGTTGACCCCGTCCCTTTCCCGGCTGATCTCTCCAAGGACACACCCTTTGTGCCTGGGAAATCCTCTGGCCCAGCCTTTCTGGGCACAAAGTGTCAAGTTCTCTCTGTAAAAGCCGGACAGTCACTCAGCTGCCAAAGCCCTGGGCCTGGCTGCTGGCCTGCTGGGGGAAAGTGTTCTCACAGGACAAAGAAGGACTGTCCCTGTTGGCTGGAACTGGGCTCTCCCATGGGGCCCGCTGGCTAGCGGAATGTCTTCTCATTGTCTGGAGAAAAGGGAAGAACTGATACAGGAAGTAGAGTGTGGCGAAGCTGGCTGGGGAAAGGGGTGGGACCTGTCAATGACAAGACCCCAGGGAAACGCGAGGACCCTAAATGCAGAACTTCTCACAACTTCCATGAGAGGTGGGCGGCATTAAAAAAAGAGGCCATCGTGGAAAGCCACTATCATTCGTGAGTTTGCACAGTAGCCCACATAGCATCTGAACTCCTTGAGTACTTTTATTTTTTTGCTTTTACCCTCTTTTTCTCGTTGTTCAGCCCAAGTTCACTCTGGAGAGCTGGTTTCTCCCATACCCGTTTATTCCATACTTTTCAAATAAACTTGGCACCATTATTGGCTTGTCTCACCCAGTTCTTTGTTCAAGGCAAGAAGAAACTGGAATACTTCGACTGGCAGGCCATTTCTAAAGAAACAACCCTATAACAGAACTTATGCCCGACCTTCGCAGAGGAAGAGAAGTTTCCAGAAGCTGAGTTTCAGGTCAGTGGGGTGTTCCCCTGTCACACCGTGACAAGGGACAGACAGCTACTTGGAGAGGAGACAGCTGCTCTGGCAAGCAGGCCAGAAGGTGACTCACCCAACTGGCCCTGCTCAGGTAACCTGAGGACACAGCCTCCCCTGAAGATCCTGCCAGCCTTGGGGCAACTACCCACAAATCAGGCCAGGGGACACCTCAAGTCTCTACAGCACATGCTTGGGGGGTTTGCCTGAGTTCCCAGGACAGCTCTTGGGGCAGGTGGCTGCTCAGAGCTGAAATACCCCATGGCAGGTGCAGGAGCCACCCCGGTACGTTCATAGCTCCCAGCTCTAGCAGCCTGCCCCAGTCCCTAGTCAGATTGCCTCTGAACTTCTGAACAGGATGCAGCAAGTGTCCTCCTTTGATGACTCATTTGTCCCTGAATAGCTGCTTGTGTCTGAGACTGCACAGGGCCCAGGGTGTGGGCATCACCAGGCCACGGCCCCTTCAGTTTGCAGCTTCCCGGAAACTGGGTGAGATATTTTCAGGCTCCGGGCTTGGTTCCTCTTTCCAGAGTAGGGTATGTTCCTCTCTCTTACACCAGCAGCACTGTCACCAACTCGGAGAACAGGTTCCTTAGGACAAAGTCAGCGTAACTCAGCAAAATTGATAAAACACCCGCTGTGTGGACCAGGCGCCAAGTGAGGTACTGGGCTGAAGGAGCAGAGCAGGGACTGTCAGTGCAGCTGACGGTGGATGATGTGGCACAGCAATGAAGCTATGGCAGGATGCAGGAGCAGTCAACTCAGGCAGGGGAACCCCGAAGGGTGCAGAACTGAGCTTTTCAGGGGAGGACTCTTGTCACACACATCTCTGTGTCTCTGGGGATGAGGGTAACAGCCCAGCTCATCGGCGTTTGAGGAGATACACTTTCCACTCAAAACAGAGGAGGCTTTATGCAACAGAAAGAGCACAAAGCAAACAACAGTGGCCAGGCCATGTGTCTGGCCTCGTCTATCCCTTGCTGCCAGAGAGGCAATGGGAAGCCACAGCGGCAGGAATCCAGCAGCCCCACATAGCCATGAAGCTGAGGATGGTGCGGCTTGCGTTCACTGCAGGATCAAGGCCGAGGCTCCGATGGCAGTAGGACTGTAGAGGCCAGGCACGGTTCCAGCCTCACCAGCCAAGGCCTCCGCCTTCTTCAGGGCCTCTCCCCTCATCTGAAAGAGGAGAGTTGAGACCTAAGGCCCTATCCCACTTTAGGCTGCTGAAACAGACTCTGCAGGCTTCGTGGCTTAAGAAACACACATTTATGTCTCTGTTCCTGAGCCTGGAAGTCCAAGGTCAGAGTACCAGCCCAGCTTTTGGTGAAGACTTGCTTCCTGGTTCATCACAGTGCCTGTGTGTGGTTCACACAGTGGAAAGAGATCAGGTCTCTGTCTGTGTTTTCTCTTATAGAAGCACTGTATTAGTTAGCTTTCCTGTTACTGGAATAGAACACCAGACACCCACAGTTTAAAGGGGGAGAGGTATAACCTGGCTCATGGTTTCAGGGGATTCAGTCCATAGTTGGTTGCTCCAAGTCAGGAACATCATGGTGGAAGGACGTGGGAACAAAGATACCTTGGTGGCTGGGAAGCGGAGCAGAGGAACAGTGCCAGAGGGGAAGGGGCCAGGGACCAAGCATAGACCCCAAGGCCATGCCTCCATGACCCACCCAGGCTCCCCCAGGAATATACTCCATCAGCCCCCAGGCAGCTCCCAAGCCAGTCAAATTGACTCAGTCAAGCCCATCACCTCTAGGTCCTGATCCCATCCATGTGACCTCTGTGCAGATGGCCCCATCACAGCCAAAGATCCCACCCCCTCACACTGTCACTGAGACTGGGGCTGCCACATGTGAATTTGGGGGACACATTCAGTTCCTATAAGGTCTTTGCTTGCCAAATAAGTCTCCTAGGACTCCGATTCTTCCTAAGAAGTAGAGAAGAGGGGATTGGTGGTTAGTAAGGAGGGAAAAAGAAAGGAAGTGAGAGACGAGATCTGGCTCAGGTGGATGTGGAATTCAGAGCCCCTGTGTGGGCTGGGATGCCTGTCACCTCACTTTTTCCAGGGCACTTTGTATGCTTTGCCCTTCTGAATCCAGACAGCCCACACCTCCACCTGGCACAGGCACACAGAGCCAGCTGCCCTCCCCACAGCTGGAACCCAAGAGCTGGAAGCCAAGCCCAGTCCGCTTACCAGGCCCTATGTACCCTCATAGCCCAAGACAAGAATTCCAGCCCTCACAGGGCCCACCTGATCCATGTAAAGTGGCTGACTGTCACCTGGACACTAGGAGGCAGCACACACACCCCAGACCCCTCACTTCTTCCCAGGGCCCAGGCTCCTGATCTCCCCCCATCACCCCACAGTACCAGAGATTTCTAGAGGTCTGCAGAGTGACACCACCACACTCACCACTGAGCACCTTGATGACCAGCTAATTCCAGACCCCAGTGGCCTGGCAGGGTCTTCTTGGCCTAAGATCCAAGTTATTCCTTTCCCTCTAGCACTTTTAATTCCCATTTCTCTGGCTTGGGTAGTTCTTTGTGTCCCTGGTCACAGTCTCTACTCTGATCCCATCTCTCCCAGTCACCTGGAGCCTGGTTTCTTGTGGCTGTGCCTGCTGTTCTGGGCCCTCCCTCTCCACCTGTCTCCTCTCCTCTTGGACTCTGCTTACAGGATGAATCTGGGCCACAACTTCTCCTGGTGTATTCTGCAGAGCAGCCATAAGCTTCTCAGGGCTTCTTCTCAGGGACCCATTGTCCCTTGCTCGACCATGGAGCCTGAATTTCCACATACATCTACCTGCCTGCCCCAGCCTGGCTGTTCTACCCAACTTGACATGGTGGGTCCATCCTCCAGGGTGCCCTGATCCTAGATGTGGCCAATAAAGGCCATGGGAGATGTCTGGGAAATATTTCTTCAACATGAGAAAGGACCATGCGCTGGATACCCTCCACCAAACACGGGCCTATCTGGGAGAAAGGCAACTGAGATACTCAATTATCCAACCTTGGAACTACCTATTCTGGGGTTGGTTTAGTATATGAAGCTTTATTATCCAAGTCCCCATGGTCTGGGATTTTATTCCCCATGGCTCAAAGGAACTCACAGTGAAGCTTCCCCCCATTCCCTTGGCAAGTGTGGTGAGGAAGAAAGGCCCAATATCAACACAAACTCCTCCTGTGCCTGTGGACCAATCTTGACCCTCTGCCTGTTTTTGTCAATAAAGTTTTATTGGAACACAATCACATTCATTCATGTACACAGCATCCGTGGCTGACCACATGGCCTGCAGATATAGAAACAGTTACTATTTCACCCTTTACAGAAAACACTGCCAAGCCCTAACATCCATTCACCAGGCCACAGGGAATGAAAGGTTCCTCAAACATTGCCCCTGATGACACAGGCACATTAGGACATGAAATCTCAGGAGAAAGAGCCCCATAGTTTCTTCCTGTCCTCACCAGGACATAAGGGTGAGAATGAGCTATAGGTCTCCCTGCAGCTGTAGTTTGTGATGGCCTGCTGGCTGGCTGAAAGTCAAATAGTGGCTAGAGGTAGCTGCAAAGGTGTTTTTTAAAGTAAAATTAACATATAAATTAGTGGGGGGTTTTCTTTTTTGCGGTACCAGGAATTGAACTCAGGACCTTGCCACTCAGAGAATCAAACTCAGGTGCAGTGCCACTGAGCTAAATCCCTGGCCCTAGTGGGTTTTGAATAATGAGGATTGCATAATGCAAATGGACCTCATTGGTTCGAGATCGCAGTTTGCTGAATGAGGAGCAACTACCTCAAGACTGAGCCTTGGCGACCCTGCCACCACCAAGCTGGAGATGGGTCTCAGACTCAACCCGGCTACACTCACTCTTATCTGAGTTTGCAGCCTCCTGGGCCTGCTCAGACTGCAGACTTCCAGCTGACCATCACCTGAGCCAATTACTTCCTGGAATCCCAGGCCCACCCCTAATCTCAATTGAAACTCAGTTATGTGAGGATTGGACCCAGGTTCACTCTAGGATATCAAAAGCTCAGGTGCCGAAGCCCCTGTCCAAGATGGTGTAGCCTTTGCACAGAATGCTTGCACACTGGACACACACTTTAAATCATCCCCGGATGGCTTATAATGCCCAATATGATGTCAGCACTGTGCAAATGGCCATTATACTGTATTGTGCAGGGAATAAGGACCAGGCAAAACAGTCTGCAGGTCCAGTACAGGTGTGATTTCTTTTCTGACTGCTTTCTAACCACAATTGTTAGAATGCACAGATGGGGACCACTGGTACAGAGGGCCAGATGTATATACACATCCTACTGGTCCCAGTTCTCTGCAGAGTCCTGACTAGTACATTGCCCATTCCTCTTTATCTTGCTGTGCTGTAGCATGCTTTTTGTTTTCCTGACACAATTTTCAAGCTGAAAAGTTAGAGGCAAGTCCCAAATGGAGACAAAACTTAAGTACTGTCACAACTCTGTGCCTCCATCTGTCCTTAAACACACAGGTCCTGAGGTCACAGCTAGCAGACAGGGAAGGAGACTGAGGGGGTGGGGGGGTGGCTCCCCCAGTGGGGCTGCACAGAGGTGGCTTTGACACAGCCAGGGATGAGACTGACTCACTGATTGGACATCTCTCCACCCAGGGCCCCAGGTCAGGATTCTGCTGGGACTCAGCCCACCCACCCCTTGGGAATGCTCTGCATTCCTTGGAAGCCACATACTTGGAAGAAGAGACAGTTCAGGGCACGGGAAGTGCATTCTCTCTCTGGCTGGGTTTCCCAGAGCACCCTGTGGATGGTCGGCTTTGAAAGTTGAAGTCTAGAGGCTGCAGGACAGACGCCCCTTGTTCATACAGGCACTCTGAGCACTCTCAGGGCCCTTTCTTCTTCATCGGGGTCTCTGCTTTCCTGGCTGCTTCACATCCTGGCTGGAGGGAAGGTCCGATGGCTTTCTGGTGGGCAGCTTCCTATTCATCTAGTCCTGGCCCCAGGCAGCAGGAGGCCTTTCTGGGCATTTCCTCATGTGAGAACCAGTGTCCTTCTGTAAGTCTCTGCTATGTACATTCCACACCCAGCTTCCCAAGTCCTGAAAACAGTCTTGCTATTTGTTAAATTAAGGAAAGCCCTGAGCAACTTAAAGCCACTTTCTCCTGACACTGAGATTATAGTCATATTGGAAAGACAGTTGCTGAGGAGTCTTGGACTGCCATATTATTTTTATGATGTCATCTACTCATCCAATTACATGTCTGCTAGCTGGCTTTCTAGCAGCCCCACATTGCCTGCACCCCCAGAACACAGCCCGGTGGACAGCAGGGTACAAGGAGGGATGGAGTATGGGCCTGCAGGGAGGTGATGCAGCAAGGCAGGGGAGACCTAAACAGTGGAGCACTGCCCCGTTCCCAGCTTTCCAAATTGTACCAGTATCAGGGGGAGAGGGAGTAGAAGGCAAGAGGAGAGAGGTGTTAGCACCCACACAACAGCCTGCCAGAGTTTGCCGCTCACAGCTCCTCAGGCACACTGGTCCCATGTATGTTTTTGGAGCAGGTGTGGGTTTATCAGTTGCACCCTTTTCTCAGAGTCTGAGAGGAGAAAGGGGTGGAGCCCAGCACTCATTTCTCCCCAAAAGGAAGTCTCAGCAGGCCTTTTTAGTTTTATCATCTTTCCATGCAAGTTTTCTCCCTCCTACAAACTTTCTGCAAGGAGATTTCCTGGGAAGCCGCTAAGGAGGCAGATGTTGTTGAAACTCACGTCCATTTGGGGAATTAATTATCATTCCCAGCCTGCCTCTGGCCTAAGTGGGCTGTTCCTTCTAGGAGCCCAAAGTCACTGTATGCGTGCTAACAAATGGACTGAGCGAAAACTGCCTCACCTAAAGAGGAAGGGTCGGCAGTGTGCAGATTTTCTGAGAAGTCGGCTGAGAACTCCAGGCAAATCCTCACAAAGCCTGTGTGTGGGGAGCAGCCAGCGGGAGCCTTATCACTCCCCAAAGCTGCCATCATGGGAAGCTCTGTGAGTGGTGTCTTCCTGCCATCAAGAGCATTCAACTGATTGCTTTGTGGAGAGTGTGCATTTGACATAAAGTTTTTCAAAAAGTGCTTTAAAAAGTCATTCATTCTGAATCTGAGGCTGGAGATCATGAAGGAAAGAATCCAATAAAGCCATCCATAAAAGGCCTGAGGAAATCAATCAATAACTTTAATTCAAAATCCCTTTTACTGTTTCCAGGTAATGGCCTTGGAAGTGGCTGTCATTATCAATGTCATTTGCACTAAAATACAAAAGTGCGTGTTTCAAGATTCAGAAACCTAAATTACACATCACCAACTTTCGATTACTCCCTGTGTCATGCCGCTTGACCTGGCAACCCCAGAGGGACAGAGGGAGGGTGGGAGGAATTTCCAACTGCCCTGGAGCAGTGCCTGGTGCCAAGATGTTCCAGCCAGCCCTGAGGGAGAAACCCTCTGGCACGCCTCACCAGGCAGAGCCTACCAAGGTACACCAGACCCCAAGGCTTCATAAGATTCCTCCTTGTAAATCAAACACATATTCCTTCTCTGTGGCTCATTAATAAAATGTTGGGCTGTGCTTCCATTTGGCTTTTTATGGATCTGAGAAGTCCACCAGGACTGCTCACAAAACAGTGACATTTTCTGATGTCAGGATGCTGTAAGAATGAGAGGCCAGTGAGGGACACGGTGCCCAATCCCTAATGCAACCCCATGGGCCGGGGATTTAGCTCAGGGGAACCACACCTACCTCACAAGCACAAGGTCCTGAGTTCGATCCCTGGTACCAAAAACAAACAAACAAAAAATACTCCTACCTAATGGACCCTCAAAGGCCTCCATCCCTGGGGTGCCCTAGGCAGGGGTCCTGCAGAGGCATCTGTGTGACCTGGGCTTTCCGAGATCCCAGCTTCTATTAGAAGAGATGCTGTCTGCCCCAGTCCCTGGTGGTACCAACAGAGCCACACAGGGGCATGGGAACAAACCCCAAGGGAGCTGGGATGGGCATGGTGCCTCCTGAATGTGTCCAAAAGGACAAAATCAGCCGCAAGCTAAATATTGATAAAACACAATGACATCAGGCAGTCAGGGCCTAAGGACACACAGCCCCCACCTCAAGGAGCTTTGGGTGAGGAATGAAAGTGCACGGCGGGCCAGGGCAGGCAGGATGGGCCAGGGAGGGCAGTATGGGCCAGGGATGGATGGCTGGACAGGGCCAGGAGGTCCCCAAAGACTTGGGGACCTAGAGTCACCTGGGAGGAGGCTCAAGGCGAGGACAGCAGCCATCAGCCAAAGGCTCCGCAGAGTGGGAAGGCCACAGTGAGGCAGGAGCCTGGTGTGGGAAGGAGCCACAGCAGCCAGAGGAGAGCGTAGGAGGAGATGAGGTCAAAGGGCCACAGGAGCAGGATCAACTGGGGAAGGGGTTGGCACTCGGCAGCCCACGCATCACATGTGTGGTGCCTCCTGTTTTTGTGACCAACCAGTCACGTGGAATGCATGGTGCAAAGATCCTAGGATGCCAATAAAGACCCAGACTCCTTTCATCCTTAGCATCTGCAAATGGACCTACTGTGTCATGATCCTAACAAGGCTTCCAGTGCTCTGGACATTGCACATTAAATTATCCACATTGGAGGCAGAAAGGCAGGGGAGACTTTTGTTCCATCTACCAGGAAAGCAAACGTTGTCTTCATTGTCCCTCAGATCCCCTCTTCCCAACCTGCTTCTCTCTGTCTGCCCAGAAGTGGGCGTCACAGCTAGGAAAGCTATGACAGGGGTTGTCCACATGAGCCCGGTCTGTCTTCACTCTCAACTACTATGGACCACAGTGAGAAGCACATTCCTACCACAGTCTAATAAGTGGGGATGGTAGGGCAGAAGTCATTCACACAGCTCCCATGGTGCACTGTACACTGCCATCTCCTCACCTGTCTTTTTAAGTACCATCACATCGGCCCCTAAACTAATCTGATGGCTGGGAAAACTCAGCCATCATGACACAACCCCATCCAAGTTGCTTTCTCTCTCCCCTTTCTTGGCCCTCCCTCCATTCCCTCCTTCCTCCCTCTTTCTTTTCTTCCAAGAAGGGAGTGGACATGGAGAGGGCAGCAGTCAGCACCCACCCTCAGGAGGGAGGCCCAGGCAGTTCTGTAGAATTCTCAGGATGAGGCGGCCCCTTCTGATAGAGCCAGGGGCCTGTGAGGGACAGCGGTGCGGTGAGAATTGGAGGCCCCTCGTAGAAGCACTGCAGTGTCTGACACAGGACAGAATGGGGTTCGGGATGCCCACTCTTGCCTGCAGCTTAGGGGACAGCAGTGACCCACCAGTGAGTCCCTCCCCATGCCCTGCTGGAGCCCAGGGAAAGTGTGCGCCCACCACCCAAGCTGTCTACTCCTCTCCTGAGCCTGAGTGAGTGGATTCTTAGCATTCAATGCTTAGAGTGGAGAGCTCTGTTGAATTTTACCCACTGGTTTTAAAAACTTTTAGAATCAACCAAGTATTGGCCTTGGTTTCCATGAGGCCTGACCTGTGAGCTGCCGCCACCAAGTGCATCCCCACAAAGGTCCCCAACCATAGAGACACCCGCAGCCACCCCTGCCTACAGAGCACAGCAAGACAGAAATGCCAGGCGGGTCCTTCCTGAGCCCCACCCCACCCCGCTTCTAGAGGAAGAGACACCAGAGGCCGCACAGCTGGGGGACGAAGAGCCCAGGCTGATCCCTTTCAGAGTGAGAAGGTCGCAAGGCCCTCAAAGATCAGGAAATGAAAATGACTTGTGTTGGGTTCTGATAGAGGTCCAGTTCAGGACGGGAGTGCTGAGATCAAACAGTGACTGTCACTCGCCCCTGATCCCGCGCCCAGACCCGTCCTCATCCTCACCGCGGGGGTCCGGGAAGGCTGGCGGCACTGGGGGCTCCAACCACGTGTTCTCCGGCTAGGCGTGCGCTGTGGGGGGGGGGGGAATGACGGGCGGTACTATTGGCCAATGAGAGGAAAGGGGCGTGCCTGGGCGGGGCGGGCGGGGATGCTAAGGTTGGCTGGTACAGAGTAAGAGGCATGCCCAGGGCTGGCAGCGGGCGGTGCCATTGGCTGGCTCGGGCGAGGGGCGGGCCCCAATCCCGCCAGGGCGAGACAGCCGCGGGCCGAGCTCAGCTCCTGCTGGCGCGGCTGAGGGCAAACATCTCGGGGAGAGACTTGCAGAGGGCGCGATGCTTGTACTGTGAGTGATTCGACGGAGCATGAGAGTGGATCTCTGGGGCTCTCTGCGCACGACCCTGGGCCCCCTCCTCTGAGCAGAGCGCAGCGTCCGGCACACTGCTGCCCGCGGGAGAGGTACAGAGTCTCTTCCTCTGCCAGGCTGGCGCAGAGCGGCCGGGCGGGTGCTGAGGCTGGGCACTGTGCCGGGCGCCTCCTCTGTGGGAGGGCACTTTGGGGCCAAGTCTCAGCGAGACAGGTGCGCCTGGCGGCAGGGTGCACCTGTGTCCTGGTCCCCACTGCAGCTGGTCTCCTGGAAGCGTTGGTCCTAGGTGGGGAGGACACCGTGAGAGCTGCGGTACAGCCCAGTCTCACAGGGGCAGGGCAGCCTCATAGGCGCTGGTTTGGGAGGTGTGCCCTGTGCCAGGCCCGGAGCCAAGGGCACCCTCCTCATGGCTCCAAACCTAGTACTTTCCTTACCCCACTTTCAGATGAGAAACTGAGGCTTGCAAAGTGTAGGTTTGTCCACCCTGACCCGAGAAGGCACAGGTTTGACCAGGGTTGGAACCCAGTCCTCGGTCTGCCCTTCTACCGGCCCGAGGGTCACCCTGCAGCCTCCCCGGGATCTGGCTCTGGGCTCTAGGGTCTGGAATTCAAACCCAAGCCATTCAGAGACTCCAGCATCCTCAGGGCCCTGAAGGCCCTTCTCTATGCCACAACTATCCCAGCCCTGGGGTGCCTCAGAATCTGTGCCAGAAGCCAGGAAAACAAAGAAATAAACACGAGCCTGCAAGTGAGCTGTGGGACTCAGGAGGATACTGACCTGCCTGTCTCCCTCCTCTGCTCCTGGGCTGTGGCTGGAGGAGCAAGTGGGAGGTGCTGGGAGGGAAGTGCAGGGAGAGGAAGAAGAAGGAGCAGGAGGTGAATCCCTGCAGGAGGCCGGGCTGGGCTGAAGGGTGTGGTAGAGCCTGTGTCTCAGCACAGTCCACGCCCCTTTCTCTGCTGTGCCGGTGTTCCTGACTTGGCGTTCAGCGAGAGTGGTCTTCGTGTACAGATTAAATTGCCTGTCTGAAACAGCAGGAGGCTCCAAGGTGGCCTGGAGGTAGAGGAGAGAATGAAAGTCTTATGTCACCTGGGTCAGGGCCACCTGGACTGTGACAGAGTAACAGCCCCAGAAGCTGGGTGCATATTGCATGTTCAGATTCTGAATGCCGAGCCTCAGGGGAACTGCGACTGAGCACTTGGACTGGGATCCTAGGGCCTGGGCGTTGGTTTCAGGTAAACCTAGTGTGTTTTTCTCTCTCAGAGTTGCTCCTCCTGGGAGACCTCCTGCCCTTCTTTGGGTCCTACATGCCCATCTCTGAGCCTTGCTGTTCCCCCAGGCCCCAGATACCCATTGTCAACAAGAACTATGGTGGGAGCTTTGGTGCATTATGACAACCTACACAGGGCCTATCCCACAGGTCACCCACAGTAATCAACTGAGGGTTGCAATTATTTTACCCTCAAGAACCCAAGCTCCAGAGCAGGGAAAGGGACTTTACCCGGGGCCACACAGCTGGGAAACCCCAGAGCAGGGCTTTGTGCCCAGAGCCAATGAATGGTCTGATGGAGCACACTGCAGAAAGTATTTTGATATTGTTCTACAGTAACTCACAATCAAGTAGGAAGGGCCGCATGGCCCAAGGCTCTGTGGTTTCTCCTCCAGTTATGGAACTGGCAGCTCCCTGGGTCTTCTGTCCTGGTGGCTGAACTTTATCCTCAGACATACAGCGGGTAGCCATCTGGGGCCCCACCCCAGGCGCCGCCTGACCTGCCCCATGCTGCAGAGCCCCAAAGATGCTAGACCCGCTGTTACTGTGACTCTGGAGTGGCCCACAGCTGAGGGCAAGCTGGTCATACCCAAGCCCCTCTCCACCATGCTCCTCAGACCATGCTCCTTTAGCAGGTTCTCAGCCTGGGAACGAGGGACTTCCTGGCCCTGCTGCAGCAGTGTGCGGTTTGTGTGTGTGCATGCCCATATACACAAGCATGCACTCACTCACGCCCAGTTTTCTTAGAAGAATATGTTAAGTTCTCAAGAGACTCCGGATCACTCCATCACCCAAAAGACCCTGAGACCCAGAATCCCCAGCACTGCAAGTGCACATGGCTTGGGCAGAGGTAGCCCAGATAGACAGCTGTGGGCAGCAGCTGGTACCCAGAGCACGGCACACCTGCCCATCTACACTGCACCCCTGGCCCGAGCAATTGGATCTCGGGCTTGGCCATCATGAGCACCTGTGTGCCCCACCCCAACTCATGGGTGAGCAGATCCTGGTTTCTAGGACCCCCTTTTGCACAGACAGGAGGTGACTGCAATCTGGGGTGGTGGCACAGGCCAGGAAGTATAAGTATCAGGTGTCAGGGGAGCAAGAGGAACAGGAAAAGGCTCTCTTGCCCCAAGTTGCTGGGTCTGACAGCAAGGGCAGAAACCAGAAACCCAGCCCAAGAGGCATGGGTGAGGTGCTGCCCCTGGGATGGGGCCTTAGGAATCATTGGGAGGATGGTCTGTCTGTGGCCGGCCTGGGGACAAGGACCAGGCTCTTCAGAGGAAAGAGAGCCGTGTTAAGGGACCTACAAGCCAGAATGGCTTCAGCGGAACTCAGGACTGTGGAGAGGGTGGGGACACAGAGGAGGCACCTGGGTAGTGTGGTCAGACTGGGCAGGGCAGCAATGGGCCTGTGCCTGCCTCCTGCCCTGCCCAGGCCTCAGGGGCCCACCGGAGCAGAGTAGTGTCCTGCGGACTTCCCAGCTGCAGGATAGGCTGGGGCTGAGGGGGTGCAAGGATGGGGGACTGGACACTGGGGCTGAACAGCAGCTGAGTTGCTGCAGCTGTCCACACCCAAATGGCTGGCTTTCTCTGAAACAATGCATAGCTGAGGGCAGCCCGCGTCCACAGGCCCCTCTCCTAGCAGCTGGTTTCTTCCTGCCGAGCCCCTGCTGGGAACAGGTGCTGGGAAGCCCTTCGAAAGCTCCTTGTCCCCTCTGCCCGACGCTGCCCTGGCTGGCACATGGGGACACCTGGCTCCTCAGGGTCCCGGGCAGTGTCCCTCCCCTGCATTCGGCAGCCCTGCCACAGGCTCCCAGCTGGGCCGGCCTCTGTCCTCCTCTGTGTGCCTCCCAGGTCGCTTCCTGTATTACCCACTGGATTTAAACCATATCTAAGTGAGAAAGCAGGACTTGGGTGCCAGGAAGCGTCAGAACAGAGGTTATCAAGCTCTCAGGTTTCACTGATTAGCCTAGAGCATTTTCATGGGACGCCAGTCTGTCCTCCGTGTGTCAGGTGGGAGTACCACCAGCCAGCGCAGCCCCTGTGCATAAGAAAAGGCGCCAGACCAGAAGGCTGCCAGGCACTCAGCCTAGCTTCATGGAAACCCCCCTTCTTGGGCTCCTTTCCTCTCTTCCCAATTGGGCCATAGAAACTGGGCCTCCAGTGAATCACCACCACCTCCTTCTGTGATCCCCAGCTCCAAGACCACAACAAAGGAGAAAAGCCGGGCCTGGTGGCCTTCGTCCCTGCGTAGCAGACTGTCTCCGCATGGCTGGCAGAGCAGCCACTGAAGTGGAAAGTGAAAACAGCTGGCTTCTTGTTCACTTGGGATGGTGGCAGTGGCAGGCACGGTGCTGGGCCTCCCCTGGCGGGCAGCACGTCCTCAGCTGGGAAGCCCTGGAGGCTGAGCTGCCTGCTGGGTGTGGAGGCTGGAACAAGCCAGGGGCCTGTTCAGGAGAGGGTCGGGGAGGCTGGGGGAAGCTGCAGTCTGGCTGGGCCTGTTCACACTGTGGTCGGGCCGTGTGCCTAGGTGACAAGCCAGCCCCGCCTGCCCTCTCCCGACTCCTGCCTCCACCCGGGCATTCTCACTTCGATCCTCCTGTGCCCTGGGCTCTGCCAAAGGTTTAATTTCCAGAGAAGACTGAGATGTTCTGTTTCAAGAGGTCAAAGATCTGTGCCTCGGAGCCACCTGGTGGCCCTACTCAGTGCTCTACTCTGTGCTCAATAGATAGCTACAGGAAAAGCTCCTAATAGAGACAGAGAGGTGTATGCCTCCTCGTGTGTGTGTGTGTGTGTGTGTGTGTGTGTACCACTCTCCCCTCGGTGTGGTACAGGAGTTATAAAGACAGAGTTCCCTTTGGAGGGGGAATCTGTGTGTGATCCTGAGTCAGGTACCAGGTGTGTGTTGCCCACCAGGGGTGGAGGCCAGCGAGAGCCAGAGAGACCTGTGACTCCATGGAGCCATGCAGCTGAGGAGCTCAAAGGTCACAGAAATAAACACGGGAGCTGTTTTCCTCCAGCCCAAGGCTCCCACCCAACTAGGCTCAACTTGGCCCAGCAAGTGGGAGGAAGTGGCTATTCACTCCCAGCCTTGCTCCCTGCCCTCCCATCCTCCCCTGGGATGGCAGCCTGGGCTCTGCCCTGCCCAGCCTGGCTGTCTGCCCTCTAGAACCCTTCACTCTTCTCCTGTCACCTGTCATCTGCAGTCCAGGGCTATCCTGTGGTTTTAGCTGTCCTCTTGACTCCTCCTCTGAGTGGCCACTGCCACACTTGCAGCTGGAGACACCCATACTGCCCACATCCTCAGGGAAGGAGCTGGAGGCCAGCAAGGGAGAACAGGGCTTGGTGCACAGTGTCACTCGGTGCTCCAGGGTAGGGGCCCTGACATCCTCCTGCTGTTGACCAGAGAGGCCCCTTTAACCCAAATTGAAAAGTCTGCATTTGAACAAGCAGTTCTCAGCTGGGAAGGTATCAGACGCAGGGAGTCCATGCTGTCATCGCACAGGTGGGAAGGCTGAGGCCCCAGAGGACAAGGCTTGCAGCTGGAGCCACGTGGGCCTGCGGCTTGCAGCCCAGAGCACTTGGGGAAGCACTGATAAGAAGCCACTGCCTGGCTTGCAGGGAATTCCTGCTCCACATAGCAAAAGGTGCTGTGGGAGAAGGCCAGGGCTGTAAACCGAGTCGTGACATGAGCCAGAAGGCGCAAACTAGAGCCCTGCTACCACTAAAGTGAGCTTGGTCTGGCTGTGTGGTATTTCTAAGTACACCAAAATATAAAATATTAAATTAATGTGCACATTGTCCTAACTGCACTAGTCAACCTGGGCTGTGTTTTGCTATAGTGACAAATCCCTGGGATGCCAGTGGGTGGTCACAGCAGAGGCCAGGCCAGGTACACACCAGGGTAGGTGGTTGCAGGGCTCTGATCTGAACTCACTCAGGGGCCCGGCTAGCTGTCAAGTGCCCACACCAATGAGAACATGCAGCTTGCTCTGTCACCATGGCAGGAAACTGGTGCTGGTTCTTAAATGTGCCAGCCTGGAATTGGCCTGGGACACTTCTTTGTGTAGCCCATGGGTCAGGATTGCTCACACGGCCCCACCTGGCTCCAGAGGGTGGGGACAGCTGGCAGTCACATAGTCACTCACGGCACAGTGACCATCTTGGGCTGTGGACATAACCCAGGAACCCAGGTTCCTCCCCCACCTTGTGAAACAGATCTTGCATGAGTCCCCTGCTCCCAAGTGGCTCTGTGACTCAAGTTACCTCCTTAACCCCTGGACACATTTGATGATCCTGATATATATGCGCAACTCTGGAAAATCAGACTTGGGGAGCCCATGAATCTTGTATCGTATTCATACAGTCATTCAACAACCAGTTATGGGCCCCCTGCCCCTCGTGGCCTCCTGGGTCTACCCCACACTATCACTTAGCCACCCCCTCGGTTGGCAGGTTGACTGTGGAGTCACCCTTATTGACTTAATTATGGCCCCAAAGTGCAAGAATAGTGACGCTGCGTTTCGGGTTGTGTGTGGTGCTGGGGACAGTGGTGAAGCAGAAAGCCCTTGTCACCCTCTCTCTGTGCTCCTTTGCTTCTGGGGTGTCTGCCCAGGAGGTGGCCCCGAGGGACTGGGGAGTCAGAGGAGGTGGCAGGACAGAGAGAGGCGGTCAGGGGCTTCTCTAGTCCTGGAGGGGCTTCAGCAGGGTACGGGAGGAGGGGACAGTGCAGCTCAGCCTGGGAACATGGGGGAAGAGAGAATCCAGCCCCAAGCTCCTGCCGTCACCAGCCTACTCACAGCCAGAAGCAGCAGTTCCGTGGGCCACAGAGACTGTGTCCATTCAAAACCCAGGCCGGGGCAGCTTCTGCCCACTGTTTGAGGAACTTCCCAGCTGGCAGTGGCAGATCAACTTCCACAGCCAGCTGAGGGCTGAGGAACTGAAACTAAGCTTTGAAATCCCTGCTGCCTGGCCAGGAAGGAGGCAATGGTAGGTCACCAGCCCAGTCCCTGGGGCTCCCACCCTGCGTGCTGTGCAGGCTGAGCCCCAACAGGGCTGGACCTCTCTCTAGGCTGAGGGCTGCCTCCTCTGGAGCAGGGCAGGTGATGACACAGGGTCCTGCAGTCCCCGGGGAGCCTCCCTCTCCCCTGTCCACCCATCCCACCTCCTGTGCCTGTGCCATCCGACACTTGGCCTGCACAGGGAGCAGGGTCTTCACCTATGTGATGTCAACCAGGACAGGGAGCTCTCTGGACAGCTCAGTGCTGCACCGAGATGGCCTGGTGGGCACTAATGGATTCGGTGGCAACTGGCCCGGCCCTGAGACCCCAGGTGGGAGCACACGTGGGGCTGGACTCCTGTGAGTGGACGTGAGCTGGCCTCTGTGCTGGGAAGGACACAGGGAGCACCCTGGCCATGTCATCTTCTGACGTCACTACCACTCGGGCCCCTAGATGCAGCTTGGGAGGAGGGAGCCAGAGGCTGAGCAGCATGGGGTGTGATAGGTCTCACCTGGCTCCTGGCAGGCAGGAAGCCTTGATAAGAGGGTCCCTGACCAGATTGCTGTGGTCTCCTTTCGAGTGAGTTTGTTTGCTGTGGTCACTGTTATCCTGTCCATCTCAGTCTGAAAATATTAACTGGAGAATTCTAGAAACAAACAATTCCTAAGTTGTAAACGGCATGGTATCCCGTGTAACACCGCGAAGCCTGACCTTCCGACTCCTTCCAGGCACCCTCTCCCGAGTGACCTCCTGTATCTGCCCTACCCATCTCTTAGCCACCTCTCAGTTATCAGATCAACAGTGGAGATGCCCTTATTTGCTTAATTATAGCCCCAAAGGGCAAGAATAATGATGCTGCCTTTCAGTGAAAGGTTCTTTTTTTACTAAGAAAGGAAAAACCCTTAATGTGCTATGCAGCTAGGACCTGCAGTAAGAGCAACTCTTCTATTTATGAACTGTGAAGAAGGGAATAGAAATGTGTGTATTTTTGTTGCACCTAAAAACGACCTGCATCCTGACCTCGGTCTGTGTGGGTGCTGACAAAGGTGAGAAGGGCGTTGAATTCTAGGCTCAGTACCTTGGGGGTTGTGGGGTGCCCTGGGGGCCTTAGATTTTGTCCCCTTCGGGGAGATGTGGTGATGTGATGTGAGGAGACAGGAGGAACAGGCAGGAGAAGCCAGCCAGGTGGAGAAGGGCGGCTGAGTCCCCTCCTCGAAGGAGGCCAGCATGGCGGGAGCCTCACCCTCCCCAGTGTGAAAAGAGAGACAAGGCCAGAGGAGGGAAGAAGGCACAGGGCCAAGTCCCTGTTCTGGTGCAGGGCAGAGGCTGGGTTACAGAGTCAGGGGTGGTGGCTCTGCTGCTCTCCTGCAGGTGGCCTCAGGCAATTCACCGCACCTCTGCCTTCCCAGCTGCGGAGTGCGAGGACAGGATCCCTGCCTGTGATGAGGCAGCAAGGGGTGGAGGGTGCAGAGGAAGCCTGCCCCAGCCCTCATACCTAGGGAGCACGGTCTGGGTCCCATTAACCCACCTCGGCCCAGGGAATCTGTGGATGCAGTGACACAGTGATCATGGCTCTGCAGAAATGGGGGACATGGAAGGGTGGCGTTGGAGGACTGGGGAGTCAGAAGGCATCCCCAAGGCATCTCCGACAGGGGCAGAGAGTACGTGAAACAGCTAGCTGCCTGAGGATTCTGGAGGGTTCAGAGTGGGGCTTCTGGGCCTGACTCAGCTCCACCCTGGCCTAGCCAGGTGTGAGACCATGGCTTCCTCCAGCTCACCTGTGTGCCTTCTGCGTCTTCCCCGAAGGTAGCTTCCGGGTCTGCAGCGACAGGAGAAGATGAAGGAAGACACTCCTTCCGGCTCCTTCGTGCCAGTCAGTGACAGCAAGTCCATTCTGAAGTAAGCCTCAGTATGGCAGCAGCAGGGCCTCCCTAGGTGCCCTTATATGCAGCCAGCGGCCCTGGGCCATTCAGGGTGTGGGTCGGGTGCGGTGGCTCTTTGGGCCCTCTGGAGCTGGAAGGCAGGAAGGCGCCTGCTGTGGCTCTGACGTGATGGTGCTTCGTTTACTGAAGTCTTGGATGATACCATTGCTCTGATTGTGTTCAACAGTTAAAAAATAAACTCAAAACTGGTTACAGGTTTTAATGAAAAGTACATTTTGGGGATGCATTTTTAACATTACTTATTTATCCCCTCTCCATGAAAATATGTTTGGGATATTTTTTCATATCCATTTCTGAACGAAGAAAAGTATCTTTTTCATTTTATCTTAGATTTTGAGTTCTGCATCCAAGTATTTTGTAAGCATGGGCAGCTCCTTCCTGCCTTCCACCCCTAAGACCAGACCAGAGCCTTGGAATGGAGAGATTCTGCCATGGGCTTCCCATGTGCTCACCGAGGAGCACCCCAAGAAAGCAGGTCTCCTCGCACCCCACCCTGTCTCATTGCTGCCCACAGCCCGGCTCGTGCCCAAGTCAGCCAAGTCGATGCCATGAAGTTACACGACACTTCCCCATGCCTGGTTCCCATTGTCACACACAGGCCATACCTCAGCCCAGGCCAGGTCCCTGTCCCCTCTGCACACTGCCTGCAGGAGGTGGCACTGCCCTAGGAGGTGCAGCAGGGCCCAGGGCAGCCATGAGCCCCAAGTGACTGCAGGTTCCTAGAAAGGATGTTCAGGTGGCAAAGGTTTTATACAGAATAAAAATGCACCAGCTGTCGTTCTGCTGAGCTCATGCTGGTGGTGATAACTGGAATCCTGGTCAGTGGCGCATTGTCCCTTCTAACTCCACCTGCTGTGGGCCATGTCCCCAGCTAACCCGGCTGCTGGGAGACCTGAGATTGCCCATGTGCTGGCTCCCTGTGCCACGGCTTCCCACCATGTTAGGGACAGCCTGTGGTTGGCCAGCATAGCCCCCAAGCTTGCAGGGGCCCCCCTCAGCCTGACACTCTCACACTTCTGCTGTACCTGGAAAGTCCAGACGGGCACGAGGCAGGTGCCCCACAGAGGCCAAACAGGGACTTAACAGGAGTTACAAAAGGCAGGAAGCGAGACTGAAATGTCAGGAACCTGACTGCGGAATCCCCTGAGGAAGTGAGAGGAGGACACAGGTCATTGGGGACAACGCCTCTGTAACAGTATCACCCTTTCCAGCCCCACCCTGCCTCAGGTGCCCACACATGGAACCTTCTGGAAGATGAGGGGCTGATCATACATGCTACTTACTGTGCAAGCAGTGAGGCCAGCATTGTGTCCCGCCCTTGAGCCCCAAGGATTCCATGTCTTTCCCTCTCCAGGTCGGAGCTCTTGAGCCTGCTGAAGACCTACAACTGCTACCATGAGGGCAGGAGCTTCCAGCTGAGATGCCGAGAGGTGAGGAGTATGTCCCTCGCCCCCACACGTGCCCCGCACTGGGTCATAAGTCACACAGTCCTCCTGAGCTCTCCCTGGCCAGGACCAGGTTCCACACGGGCAGGTTCCCCATGAGAATTCAGCAGGGAGAGGTCACCTGTGTAGGCTCAGAGCCCCGGGGCTGGCCAAGCTCAGTAGTGGTCTCCACCCCCAGTGTCCGACATTTTTCAGGACAGCCTTGGTCTCGGCCCTGTGCCCCATCTGAGGCTCATTCTTCGAGGTGGGATTCTATCTGGGGATGGGCTCGGCAGCTGGCTGTTCCCCATCCATGAGCATCTCAGGAGCCAGTGAGGTGCGGGTGCCCCTCTGCTGTCGCCCACAGGAACCTCATCAGGGCCACCTTTCCTCAGCTACTTGTTAGCCCACGCCCCCCAACAGGCACCAGACAGAGCACCCAGGCGTGCACTAGTGCTAGGGTCTGACCACAGCACTCCCTGCTCAGGACCTCTGGCCAGGTGGGTGCTACTGCCTGTGCCCACCTGGAAGGGTGCAGACTTCATGCCCACCTCCCCACGAGGTACCTCCCACTTGCAACTTGGCAGCAGGCCCGACAGCTTGTCCCCTTCCCTGTCTGTCCTCTCCCCGCCTGTCTTATGCCAGGGTCTGTAGTGGGTCCCAGCTTCTCCCCTGACAGCAGCACAGACCAAAGATTGGAACCCCTTGGCCTCATTCATCACACTCCAAGGGCTCCCTGCGCAGGGAAGAAAGGAACCCAAGATGGCCAGGCAGTGGGTCGGAGCCATGTGAGGGGCAGGGAAGAACTGGGCCAGGTGGGGTAAGCCAGGAAGGCTTCCTTCCTGGGCACTGGGACCCTCCAAGGCCCTGGTGGTCCTCTGTGTGGTCCCTGTGCCAGGAGCTTTGGCATCATGGCCTGGGATCTGAGGAGAAGCTAAGATTCTTCCCTCTGCCTGCCCAGGTCCAGGACATCTGGCCCCTGGGCCTTTTAATGACAGGCCTAGCTTGAGAACCATGAGCAAGAACTTGCTCTTGGTGCCAAGGAGTCCCCAGAGCAGCACCTCTTAGGAACAGTGCGGGGAGCTGGGCTGGGGGGAGCCCCACCCACCCTGGCTCTGTGCTCTAGTGTGGAATCCACATGGAGAAGTGGGGGAGGGGGAGGTCCACGCCCCAGAGGCATTCCAGGAAGCCTTCAGTGTAGGGAGTTACCCATGGGGGGGTTCCCGTGTTCCTAGCCCTAGAGGTGCTGTGGAGGCCTGACTTGATCTCCATAGAGCTGGAAAGTACGTTTCAGGAGACTTCCGCAGCCCTCACAGGGCAAGGGTTCCAATCAGGGAAGTGCATGTCTTTTCGAGGTGACACCACTATTACGAGACTACAAGCCTGAGAGGTCAGAGTACTAGGGAGGACTGATTCCAGGCCATGCCGCCCCTCGGGGTCTCACTCAGGCCCCTGACCCACATTGCAGACCTGGAACATCCTGGACCCCTGGGCTCCCTGGAACCCCCAGCACCAGGCAGAGGCTGCAGGGCCACCTCAGATTGGCCTCACACGGGCCCCAAGTGCTGGCCAGACTGGAGGAGCTGACATCTTCCTGGGGAGTCCCAGTGTACCCTATATTTTGCATCTCCTTCACTTATTATGATACAGGAGTTCTGCAACATTAGAATGATCAATTTCTAGGCAAAGAAAGGAGCTTCTTGGAGGTGGAGTCTTTAGTCCAAGGTCACCTTGGAGTCACAGTAGCTCCAAAGTCTGGGCACAGTTGTTTATAGCCCAGCAGGACTGTTGCCAGCTTTAAAGGTCAGAGGTCTTGGGGTCTCTACTGAGTATCACTGAACAGGACTCTCATTCTGGTCCCCAAGCTGGATTTGCCCTCCCAGAGTCTGCCTTCAAGGAATCCTTCTCCCGCACTATCCCACCTACTGTCAGCAGAGTGTGGAGGGTGAGGGGTGTCCGTGGGCAGATGTAACCCTTCTCCCAGTGTCCTATGGAGAAGGCCAAGGCACCAGATGCCCTCCCTGTAACCCTGCTTTGGGGACAGTTGTGCTTGTCCTACAATGAAGGTGGGCTGCTAAGAGTACCTGTGCCTTGTGTGGGTCGCAGAGGGTTGCCACAAGGCTGACTGGTGTCTATTTGGAAGTGTGGGTTAGACCCATCACTAGCAGGGCAGTTGAAACACGGACAGGCAGGCCTGCCCACCCCTGGGCATCTGCAGGGGCTCACAAGCTCCCCCTTGTGGCTTTAAGCATGTACCACACAGTCTTGCCCGTGGGTCCCAGACCCCTGGGGAGACACAGGCTCTTCCCCTCCTGCCCTTCCCGGGGAGGGTCCCTCTCCTGTGGCCTGGGAGACCGCTGGGCCCTGGTGTGAGCATCCGGCCCATGCATACCTGCTCTCGGGAGCTGCCTGTGTCCCCACCAGTGTTGGAGATGGTGACAGCGACTCGGCTCTCACAGAGGGCTCAGCAGGAGGGGAAAGAGCTCTAACTGGCTTTTCTGTCCACAGCAGCTGGGATGCTGCAGCAGCCTCTCCTCCCAGGCTTCTGTGATGGAGGTGCGGTCTCTCATCAGTCAGCATCCTGTGGGCTGAGCGGTCTCTTGGCCCAGCCTGGGACTCTCCTGGGTCAATGTTTTCACACCAGGGAAAATTTGCAGAGGAGCCCCAAGACCCGGTGACCTACCGCACCCCACCCCACCCCCACAGCATGGTTTTGGACAGCATGCTGGTGGCCAGGCCCCTCCTTGGTTTCCTGCTGCCTGGGCTCCACAGCCAGGGCTGTCCATGACTGTTTGCAGAAGGTCTAGGACCTGGAGGTCTGAGGCTACTGAGAGGCCACAGCAGCTGTGAGCAGTGCTCACAAGTGTGGTGGTGCTTAGCACCCCAAGTTCGCTGTGCAGGCGTCCAAGCCCTGGGGTGAGGGCAGATGCTTGTGTCCCCACTTTCCAGATAAAAGCTGAAGCTTCTCTTTAGTGTGTGGCACGTGCAAAAGAGGACAGAAATCTTCAACAAGTTCAAGGCAGCTGAAATAGCTACACACAAGAAGAAAGACAGGAGCTTGGTGTAGCCGAGCAAGGAGGTAGCAGCAATGCAGCTCTGCCTGCTCCTCACTGCCCTTCCGTCCTGTCCAAGGCCAGCCACTCTGGGTCCTGACCCTCACCCCTCTGAGGAAGGAAGTCCTCCCATCCCTACCCCATGCACACCCACTTCTTGCTACTTGCCTCCAGGAACCAGGGTTCTCCCAGCCAGTAGACCCAGAATGGCCTGGGCTGGCCAAGCTTCAGGACATCTGGACAGGCCTGGTGCAGACAGGCCCTGTGCTGAGCTCACAGCCAAGAGTGGACCCTTCAGTGAGGCCCCTGGGCACGGGGACAGGTGGGGACCAGGCCACCAGGTCCCAGCATTTCACACCCTGGGGCTGCTCGAGTGGGGCCTCTCCAGGGCCACAACAGGACTTAAGAGCTGGAGGCAGCAGGGTCTCCTGGGGTGCCCAGTGGCACCTTTGCCGAGAGCCTATGTGAGCACCCTGAGAGTGAGGGCTGAGGTTGGGGTGCATAGGGCCTGTTTCACAGCCGACTCACCCGTGGCAGTTCTTGCCCCCAGAGCATGGCGTGCACTTACTTCTCAGGGAGCCCAAGCTGGGGCCCTCAGTCACCCCCACCCACCATGAGAAAGCAAAGGACAGAGCCCCCCATTATGCTCAGCCAGCAGGGGGAGACTCAGTGGTAGCAGTGCCCTCTTGCCTTGTGAGAGTCACTGCAGGTCACCAGGCAGACAGCCTTTCCAAGTGTCCCCTCCCAGAGCCTGCAGGGACCTGTGCACCATGGGGAGGGCAGGAAAGACAGGGCCCAGACGCCTCTGTGATGGAAGCCTTTATTGGGAGGCTCAGAGTTCGTGGATCACAGGGAGTTGTGAGCAGAGAGTTCGGAAGACGCTGCTGGGCCGGGGGCTGCAGGGGGAAGCCAAGGAAGTCCGGCTCTGCGTGCTGGTGCCCTGGTGCCTGTGCTGTGATGGCATCACCAGAGACCGCCCTGGCATCTTGGCCTTGCCGCTGTCCACCTGCCTGTGCAAGCTCCAGGGCCTGGCAGATGGGTCTGCCTTCCTGAGCAAGTCTGTCCCACTCTGATTTTCCTGGGACTCTCCAAAGAGCCAGTCCAGTGGGTCAGCAGCACCAGCAGAGGGCAGTGTGGGCCACAGGCTGCTGAAGCTGGCAGAGCTCTCCTTGGGGGAAGAAGCCAGGCTCCTCTCTCTGACCAGGGCTGCCCAGTGGGGTTGGCTGGGTCGGTCCCAGGGGATGACCTTGTCCAGCACGGTGGTGGGCTGTGCCAACTGGCAGATGGACCTCACGTAGTCCTCCAGGCTGGGGGAGGCTGGGGGCTCCTGCCCAGGGTCGGAGGTCGGCATCTCCTCTGAGGTCTCCTGGATGGTGGGCAGTGGAGCCACAGACAGCAGGAGCCGGGACCGCATGGCAGGCACCTGTTGGCCAAGGAGCACAGGGCTGAGAGCCTGCAGCTTCCCCACTCCTCCCTCAGATTCCAGCCAGGGCTGGAATCCTGGGCTCTTCGCTTCTGTGAACAGGGGCTTTATCTGCTTAGGGCTTTATCTTCACTGCATCTAAGATTGGGCACCCACAAGAGAGCCCAAGACCATGAATGTGGGCCAGAGAAAACTGGGTTCAAAACCAGGATCTGAGCTGGATGTGGTGGTGCCTGCCTGTCAGCCGAGAACTCTGGGAAACTAAGGCAGAAGGATCTCAAATTTGACCCCAGCCTTGGCCATTTAGCAAGACCCTGTCTCAAAATAAAAAAGAGCTGGGAGTGTAGCTCAGTATAGTCTCTGTAAAACAAAAAACACAACGATGACAAAAAAGAAACAACAAAAAATCTCCAAGATCTGCCACTTACTGACCTTGCGACTTGGGCAAGGTCACCTCTTCAGGTCTCCACTTACCCACCCGAGCATAAACAGAGTTATAAAGACACCCTGGCAGCAGAGTGTGGGAAACACGAACTAGGCCCCTGTAGGAGCCCTGGTGAAAGCCGGCATACACCACGTGACCTCTGTTGCTGCCCTAGGTGCTGGGCAGCTCACCACAGTGAGGCTGGGGACCCAGGCTGAACTGTGCCCTCAAAGACCAGCAAGGCCTGTGCTCCCCTCAAGCCCCAGGCAGGTACTCTGTCTTACCTGGAGCCAAGGGGCCTGGTGTGGCAGGGAGGCAACAGCAAGGACAGTCCTGTCCCGAGCTGGATGCAGAGACCAGGCTGTGTCTGGGTGGGTTGCAGGGAGGATGGCTGTGGCAGGGGAAGGCTTCTCCCTGTCTGGCTGGCAGAGGCCTGTGGCTGCTTTTATACCTTTCCTCCAGCCTTCAATAACTGTCACGAGAGCCAAAAATAGCTGTGCTGGGGAGGGAGGTGCCCGTAGGAAAATAGCCCGGTGGGCGGGGCAGCCTGGAGCTTTGTCTGCCGTCGCTGAGAGCTGGGAAGTTGCTGACCTGCAGAGCTTGTCAGAGTCTGCGCCCCAAGGCGCTCTCCACCGTGTGTCACACCAGTGCCCAGGCCCAGACTGGGTCTGCTCCTGGCTTGCAGCCCTCGAAAGTGGGGCGCCCTTCTGTGCCTGGCCCCAGATTAGCGCTCCTCTGTGCCAGGACAGCTCTAGGTACTGTGGACATGGCAGTGGGCTCATGACCCTATGAGGGCACCGTCGTGTCACCTGCTGGGGCTGCAGGCACTGTGAACAGCTGCACAGAGCAGGCAGAGCACCGTGGGGCCAGGTGGCTGCCGTTGTCCCTCCCTAAGAGGTGACAAACACTATCTCTTCCCAGTGGAAATCAGAAATAGGGCAGCAGGTGCAGAGGTGTGGAATGGACGTGCAGGGCACAGCCGGGTTGACAGGGTTGCTTGCCTCGTCCATGCAGGAAGAGGGCAGAGGACCTCGGTGCAGACTCTGGGTTTCACTGCAGGGTCAGAACAAGGGCTGTGGTCTGGTTTCCAGCCTCTGCTCTGGCTGCAGTGCCTGGGCTAGGGGTGCCAGATGGGAGCCATAGCAAAGTTGGGAAATCCAGAGTGACCACCACACAGGAGGCAGCTGGGGACCAGGGCTGCCCCTGAGAAGGCTCCAGGTAAAAAGCCAGCATCATGTGCTTCTCAGACAGGCCCAGAGCTCACTTGGAGTTTATCTGCAGCTCACCTGGAGCCCACCTGGGGCTCACCTGGAACACACCTGGCCATGCCCACAGGTGGAGACATGGAGAGGAGAGCCCACCAAGCCTGAGATCAGAGGGTTGGGTGGACCCTGGGCTCCAAGGCAAGGAGGGGGAGGCGGTGGCCTCAAGTTCTTAGGGCCTAAAGAAGCTTCTGCCTGGGTCCTTGGGAGTGGACAGCAGGGTTCCATTTGCACCTGGCAAGCCCCACACCCGATGCTTCTCTGCAGCCTGGGAGGGTTTCTTCCTGGAGTGGCTTCTGATACAGGAACTTCACAGCCTTTCTGGGCTGGTGGTGCCACCCAGGTCAGGAGACCCAGGGGACAGTCCTGGGCTGCCTGTGTGCCCTTTCCCTCCTGTGTCCTGTGTCCCGGCAGAGCTCATTGCTCATTGCCTCAGCCTTCCCTACTTGATCAGAGACCGCTTCGGACTAGTGGGGCCCTTCCATGTGGGCAGGCCAGGTGAAGGAGGGTGTGTAGGGGCACAGGAGCAGCTTCTGTGGGGACATCCACCCTCTCCCGGCACAGCTGCCCCTCCAGCTGCCCATGGCACCCTCCATCCTCCCGGTCCAGAGATGCCTCTGCTCTCCACTGCCACCCAGGTCTCTCCTTCTGGTCTCTCAGGGCCCAGCCTCTGCATGTCCAGCCCCACGCCCTGCTCCCCAGCACCCTTTTTTCCACCCTGGGGTGCACAGGGACCCCCAGGCCTCTGCCAGTCTTGGCAGCAAGTGTGCCAGCCTTCACCCAGGCATCTCCTTCCCTCTGCCAGGAGCCCACCCTCCCCTCACCCATGACCCTCTCCAGGCTGGGGCACCAGCTCCTCCAGTATACCTCCACCTGTCTCCTGCACCCAGGCGTGATCCCCTCCTGGGTGCTCGAGTCTCCCCATGCCCAAAGTCCAAGATGGGCTGGAGGGTTCTGAGTCCCAGTGATGAGCTCCCTACACCTGAGGTGTTTAATGGGGCCAGGATCCCTCCAGCCAGAGGCACCCAAGGCCAAAGCAGAGGAAATGACCTCATCTGGGCCTTGCTTTGTCCCAGGCAGCTTTGGGCCCAGAGGTCAGTGCAGCCTTTCTTCATGGGCAAACCCTGTGCAACATCAGTGAGAGCCGCAGCAGGTCTGCAGCTAGATGTGGTGGCCCACACCTGTAATCAGCACGGAGGGAGGCTGAGGCAGGAGGACCACAAGTTCAAGTCCAGCCTGGACAATTTAGAAAGACCCTTTCTCAAAATACAAAATGAAAGAGGGCTAGGGATGTAGCTCAGTCCAAAGGCCCTGAGTTCAATCCCCAGTAACTCCCCCTCAAAAAAAAAAATGTATCACCCAGAGTTTCTTGTTTGGTTTCTTTCTTGGCACACAGTGGAAGGTCACATCAGAAAGCTGCGTGTATTGTTGATAACCCTAGAGTAGGTGATTTCCTGTGTGGATGGCGCATGTTTGAAACTACAAACAGTTGCTAACTGGGAGGTCCACCTGGTAGTGCGGCTGTAGGGGAAGAAGTCCCAGGGTCCCTGTGCTCACGAGGGTCCCATGCCAGTGAGTGAGCGGAGAGATGTAGGACCTCCAGCGAAGTGTGGGCAGGTTGGCTGCACTTCCCCAGCTGCACTTCCTGCCTGCAGTGAGGATGTGCCTCTGGCCAGCAGCGGGTTCCTGTGGGGCACAGCTCAGCACCCCTCCCAGCCCACCTCCTGCCCCGGGGCACATCACATGTGTGTTTGGGGCACGGGCTTGGACAGTGACGGGGAGGGGTGCAGCTGACCAAAAGTTCCCACAGGAGGAAGGGGCTCTGATCATCGAGGGTCTCCTCAACATCGCCTGGGGGCTCCGCAGGCCCATCCGCCTCCAGATGCAGGACGACTGGGAGCCCACACACCTCCCCTCTGCCTTGTGGCTGCCTGCACTACCCAGCTGCCCCCTGTGAGTGCCGGGACGGGCAGGGTGGGGCCTCTGTGATGCCCAGGCACCTCAGACTCCAGGAGGATCCCAGCCCACCCATGTCCAGTACCTCCCTCCATGGCTCCTACGTCTGCACAGCCAACGCCCTGCTCACTACACACACGTGGGGCGTGAGGACAGACCCCCTGGAAGTGGGCAAGCAGTCCCGGAACATCTTGCCATGTCCCAGGACCTCCCAGCACCCCTGTACTCGGGCCACGTCCCACCCACATGCTGTCCCTTCTCTCTGCTGCAACACTGGCTGCCCTGCCTAGGCTCTGTCCTTGCCTCTGCCCGACTCCCCCAGCCCCCAGGAAGCCCTGTGAGCCCCCAGGCACATGGCTGCACTGACGCTGACCTGGCTGAGCCCAGGCCTGAGACAGGACACCAGCTGTGTGTGTGCCCCTGGGTCACAGCCCCGCAGACCAGACCCCGCTGCTTCTCCTAGCAAGGGCTAGGAAGCCTTTGCTTGCCCTTCCTGTTGGAAGTTCACCCACCTCCACCTGCCCCGCTCTGGCCCACGTCTGCCCCAGGCAGCCGGGGCCTCCTCCTCTGGTGAGTTGCCTGTTTGTGCCTCGGCCACCTGAGTGCTGCGATGGTTCCTTTCAGGAAGGAGCCCCCTCAGCAGGACTGTGAGATCACTGCCCAGAAGCCAAGTGCCCAGGCTTTGCACCAAGCCACAGGCTCCAGGGACAACTCAGGTAAGCATGGTTCTACCATGCCTGGCACAGCCTCCTGCAGGAATGACCTGAGTGTCCCTGCAAAGCAGCAACTGGTGGGGCCCAGGAGTCAAGTGCTCATCCCTTTCTCCCTGCAGGGAACCCAGAGGAGGACGAGGAGGTCTCTCAGCTGATGCGGACCAAGAGTGATGCCAGCTGCATGATCCAGAGGCGGCCCAAGCGCCATGCACCAGGCGAGGCCCAGCGGATCCGGTGGCACCGGTTCTCCATCAATGGGCACTTTTACAATCACAAGGTGACGTTCTGGCATGGCCTGACCTGATCCTACTCAAAGATTCCAGGGGAGAATCACTTTGCCCAAAGTTGCACCCTGAAAACATCCCTACTCAGGACCCACTGTCCACCGCCTGCCCACGGTCCATCTTTTCTCCAAGTCCTGGGGTTTTGGCAGACAGAGACCCCAAGGTTAGCCTTAGTGAGGCCATTTTGGGGAGGTTTCCCCGAGCCAAGGGACTGTCATCCCATGGGAAGAGCGTGTGTCCCGCTGTCCCTGTCCTGGTGGGTTGAGCCCATATGGAGTGTGCTGGGGCCCCGTTTGTTCCAAGAGAACCTGGCAGGGCTGGGTTCCCAGCACTGCCTTTTGTCCAAGTGTGCATTGTCCTGACCTTGGGAACCGATCGCCTTCCCCCATTACATCATTCCACAAACACTGGTGCTGTAAAGAGAAGCGATTGTTACTATAAATGGAAGGAGTGGCAGTTGGGTGAGACGGGCCAGAGTGTCCTGTGCCTGTGCCAGCCGCATCCTGCTGTGCTGGGAAATGGAGCAGGGGTTCCCAGCTGGGCAGCTGCCCTCCTGGATGACTCATGGGCAGGGAGGGGGTCTTGGGGTCACATCGCAGGAACAGCAGCCCAGGGCAAGCCATGTAGGGACTGCTCAAGCCGCTTTGGGGGTGCTCAGGATCTTAGGAGAAAGCTCTCAGCTTGGCAAGCAATGGACCCTGCTTTAACCCCACCACTTCCCTTCTCCTAAGCCTGGCCCCCTCGAGCTTTGCAGTAAGTGCTACAGAATGGCCACAGGGTGTCCTTTAGGTCCTGTTCCCAAAGGGATTTAGTTTGGGAAGCGTTCATACCCGTTGTTAGTGTTTGAGTAAATACTGATGTGCTATTTTAAGGAAGTCCTCAAACATCTTCAAAGACCATGTGCTGGGTGTGCCCTCTTTCTAGTTCTGTGATCTTAGGAAAAAGAGGACTTTGCCCATGACGCAAGCATTGAATTGTGGCATTCAGATCTGGTGCACTGGTTTCTCCCACCTCCCCTGAGGTGTCAGGCACCCCAGGACCCTTGGTCATGGTGCTGTCCTTTCAAGTGGGTGACCCTGACCAGCTCTCTGACCTCCCCACCCTGTGCTTCCTTTCTGAGAAAAGTTCTAGGTGCATCAGAGGCTGCAGTGAGGGTTAAATCAAAGACTATTCATAAAGTATTAGCAGGTGCAAGGGGCAGTAGGTGGTTGCTGAGGACTATTCTGCATAGGTGGTGTCCTGGGTGACTTCATGTATGGATGCCTCCAACTTAAGATGAGGTTAGGTCCCATACAGCCAGCATAAGTTTAAAATACCCTAAAACAAGGATGCATCTCATCTGCCCACTCTACTGAACAACCTTACTAAGTGATGCAGTGATTGTGGTACTGGCTGTCCCCTCCGTGATCCTGCAGCTCACTGCACTGACTGCACTGGGAGACACCATCCTTCAGCACATCACTAACTTGGGAAAGGGTCCAAATACCAAACTCTCAGTTCAGTTTCTACCCTATGTGTACTGTTTTCACACCATCATAAAGCTAAGAAATTGTGCGTTGAACTATTGTAGTTGTTGACCAGCTGTAGTGTCTCATGGGCAAAAACAAGAACCTGCAAGAATAATTGCCAAATGTGGTGACACACACCTTGATTCCACCTACTCAGGAGGCTGAGGCAGGAAGATTACAAGTTCAAGGCCAAGGGCTGGAGAAGTAGCTCAGTGGTAGAGCATTCGTCTAGCACGTGCAAAGTTCTGATTTTTGTCTCCTTTCTACACACACACACACGAATATACTGAGGCTCTTCCAAAACTATGAGGATGCCCCTGGTGTTGGGTGTGTAACTGGGGAGCTGGGGCAGCATTGCATGGCCGTGGAAGCCATGCTTTTTAGAAGTGCTCTGGTAAATTGCACTGTTCAAAAAGCATGGCCAGGCATTCTTTTCCCAGTGCTGATTCGGTTCCAGAGTCTGCACTGGGGAGCTGTGGGAGATGTGTATAGCAGGCTGCTGAGGCTTGGCCCTGACCACACTTTGGGGAACAGAGGTGCTTGGAAGGTGGTACCTTGGACAGCAATGCGAACGGTGGAGGAAAACAGCTAAGGAGATGGGATTGTGCTGGGGGCTGCTTCGTTGGGACCCAGGGCTCTGCTTGGCACCACTGGGAATGCTTGGAAGAAAAGATCAGCAGACATGGTGGCTTGATAGGTGGAGTGAAGGAGAGTCCAGCCTCCCGCTCCATGCATCTGTTCCCGGGATGCAGAGAGAGCTGGCCCTGGTGCTGTGGGGCATGGGTGTCCCCAGGATCTTCTGTAAGATGCCCTGCTGCAGCTTCCTTGAGCACCCTGCATAGAGGGGGATCCCCAGAGCAGGGCATCATGTCATTGGCCCAGGCCTCCATCAGGCCTGCCCTGAGCCACCCTCGTCCTCCCACACAGACCTCTGTGTTCACCCCTGCCTACGGGTCCGTGACCAACGTGAGGGTGAACAGCACCATGACCACGCTGCAGGTGCTCACCCTGCTGCTCAACAAGTTCAGGGTGAGTGGGTTCATGGCATGGCTACCTCACCAGGGCTGTGGGCCTTGCTGGGCAGAGAGCTGGAAGGGGAAGGGTGGAAGACTGGCAGTGTTTCCTCAGCTACACGGGAGGCCCTGGGATTCAGGCAAAGTCGGCAGGGTCCTGGGCATGTGGCTTGTGCTCTGTTCCCTCTCGGCTCGCAGAGCCGAGCTCTGACTTCTATGGCCCTCTGTGCAGGTGGAAGATGGCCCTGAGGAGTTTGCACTCTACGTGGTCCACGAGTCCGGGGGTGAGTACTAGCTTCCACTTGTACAGCAGCAAAGTGGAAAGCCTGTGTCCCTACAGGCAGTTCCTGGCTCCCTGGAAGCCCTTTCCCCTCCCCTGAACCACACTGCCACCCCTCTACCACCCCCATCACTCTCAGAATCCCAGTCTTTCAGACCCCATCCCGTGAAAGGGAGGTTGTCCACCTCATGGGGACTCGGCCAGGAGTGCAGGATGTGTGCTGGGCGGTGACGCTGAGCTTCGGTCCAGAATCTGCAGGTCCCCTGCAGTGCTGGTGGCCATGCTGGCACCCAGCTGCCTCTCCTACCTCCAATCTCCTACTCTTCTGCTCCTCTCTGTTTCAGGGGCCTTGGTTGGGTGATACTTGGGGAAGGAACAAAGCCTTCTCCTTCTACCCATGTGAGGTTTATTGGCCAGGCCCCATAAATGAGATTAACCCGAGGCAGATTAGCAAGAAGAAAGCAGCTAAGGTTGTTAACAGGTGCATTGGCCACAGGCGCTCCTGGGACAGCCTCAGGGTGGGGCTCTTGGTGTCATTACAGAGCCAGTGACACAGGCAGCAAAGGAATTGGCCAAGATGAGAATCAGGCACCGTGTATTCAGATCAGATTGTGCCTGCCAGAGTGAACGATGGGGGATAGAGTTTCTGCAAGGAACTGGGGCTTGGAGCTGCATGAAGGGCCTGGGGTCTCAGAGATGCCTTTCCCAGGGCATTCTGGTCCAAGAGCACCCGCACTGTATGGAAGCAGCATTGTGTGTCCAAGCTGCAGGCGGGCAGGGTCCAATCTGCTCCTCGCAGAGGCCCCTCCCCAGAGGGAGAGTCACCCCTTGCCTTGCTCATCACTCAGTGTCCCTGAAGGAGCTCTGCGTTGCCAGCGGAGGATCCCCATCTGGCAAAAGGAGGGGCTGGGACCCAGGAGACAGGCCGGCTTCCAGGGGGCACTGTGGAGGCAGGCCGATGGGGTGAGGGCTTTCTTTCGCAGACTTCCTTATGGAGATTCCTCTGGTGCATTCCTTGGGTGAGTGAGGGTCCCAAGTTGGCTCTGGAGACTGACTTCTGTCCTTCCTGGTGGAGGGAGAGGACACCCTGACAGACTTATGTCCTCCCTTAAGACAAGTGGGAGGCGCTCACAGAGCTCCCCTTGCATCTGCTTCTGCTCGGTCGCCACCATAGTCCTGCACCACAGAGGCCGACCTAGGGTGGCCTGCTCTGCTGCCCTTAAGCAGATCATGCACCTCGGACCCCGACCCCTTGCCTGCCCATTCTCCGTCATGCTCCTGTCCGCTGGGAGAGATCACCCTGCCGTCCAGTGAGCTGTCTAAACCTCCTGTTTCAGAGCGGACAAAGCTAAAGGACTGTGAGTACCCACTGATTTCCAGGATCCTGCATGGGCCCTGTGAGAAGATTGTGAAGCTCTTCCTGATGGAGGCGGACCTGGCCGAGGAAGTCCCCCATGACGTGAGTGGGGTCACAGTGGGGCTGGGGTGGGACGGTAACCTTGGCCCGGGTCCTCTGTGGCAGTGCCCACTGGGCCATCCTGGGGCTCCATTACCCGCTTCCTGGCTGGCCTAGGCCAAGGGGGCCTGGCTGCTCAGAAGCTAGGGCCTGGTCCATTTCCTCTGTGGTATGTGATACCTTTTCCTCCAGTGGAGGGTGTTTGGTTGTGGTTTTGTTAGAGACTCACTCAGGCTCCTTAGCCGGGGTCTAATGCAGGCAAGAGAAGGAAGTACCTAAGTTGGCTCAGAAGCCTGTAGGGTTAGGACCCAGGAGAAGGTCGTGATATAGGGGGATAGATGTAACTCCCAATCTTGCTAGTACCTGAAACAAGAGTTTCTGTTCTCTAAAATCAAAGAATGAATTCTAGAAACAATGGAGGTTAAGAGTAGGAAACATTTATTGAGAGAAAGATAGCTTCTGTCTAAGACAGAAGGGGGAGCAGAAAATGGGCTGCCCAAGGGACACTGTTTCCCAGGGGGTTTTTATGGAGAAAAGTCTAGGTGAGGCAGGTTCAAGGTGGAAGAAAATTATAGTCAACTAGGAAGATTACAAGTATAGTTGCTTAGGTAATATTGATCCAATGGGAAATCACAAAGTGGGCATGAGGTGGGACAAAACTGTGATGAACCAATAAGATTACAGCAAGTATAATCACTTAGATAATATTGATTAAATGAGGATCAAATGGGGAAGCAAGTCTACCTACAAGGAACACAGCAAGGATTTTTGATAAGGGATTGGTAAGAGAACTTTCCTGGAAGGGGTGGGGTGGGTTAAGGTCTTGGTCCCCCAACCAGGTGATTGATACCTATTTAGAATATCAGTCACTGCTATTCATTCCTTGGGGAAGAGCTAGGGTGTAGGGTGTAGTAGTTTCTCTCTTTTTGTAATGCTGACCTTCAGTGAATGTATCTCAATGTCCTTCTTGTTTACTCCTAGAGGGCCCGCCCTGTCCAACTGCATATAGGATAGCTAATTAACTTACCTATCTACAATAGTCAGGCCTTGTCTCCCTGGGTCTCCCCGAAGGCTGGTTGGGTTTCGCTCTGTTGTCAGAAATGGTGTTCCTACCACCCCTGCCAACAGGGACCCGGTGCCTTTCTTAGAATCAACTTTGGGCTTTCCCTGGGGATAAGCCTTGCTGTGAGATAAGGAGATTCCACTCTCTGTTCACAGAGGGAGCAGTGGGGCGTGGGAAGGGGTCGGCTGTGGCTCTGTGGACCTTGCTGGCCTGGCCCACTGCGGAAGCCAGGAGGAGAGGAAAGCAGGCTTGGACCTCTTGCATAAGGCACATCAAAATGTTCTTGGATTTTCTAGGTCGCTCAGTACATTAAGTTTGAAATGCCTGTGCTGGACAGTTTTGTTGAAAAATTAAAAGAAGAGGAGGAGAGAGAAATCATCAAACTGACCATGAAGTAAGTGGCAGTTCTCAGCCATGTGTCCTGACACTGAGCCTCACACTCAGGACACCCCTCTGCTGGGCATCGCCCCACAGTCTGGGGAGGCTCCCGGCACCACCTCGGGCCCTGCTCAGTGCTGAGGTGGCATGCTGGGGTGACAGCTGCCAGAATGGAGAGGACACAGCCCAGACTGCCCACCTGCCTCAACGACCTCCCAGACCCGGGGCAGCTGCAGAAAACTGGGCCCGAAAGCAGAAGCAGGAATGCACTTGGCCCTGGGTGAAGATTTCCAGTTCTGCTGCTTCAGGAGGGCAGTTCAGTGGAGAAGGCACAGGGTCACCAGAGCCGGCTGTGTGAGCTTAGCAGGCTGCAAGTCCTGGCAGATCTGTCCCTCAGCAAGGAGCATGGAGTGACACCTAGTCGGTATCTGCCCTGTGGATAGGAATGGATTGCTGCTCACTGAAATGCCTGCAAGGGTCTAGCTTGGAAAGCCACACCCCCATCTGTGCAGTCACCCCACCGGGAGCCAGTGGGGACCCCATAGAAGGAACCACCCACTGCACCACCAGTCACTCTAGGGCTTTAGAGATAGAAGGGACCCGGAAATCCCCTGGTCAGAGTACAGAGGACACTGAGGCCCAGGCCAAGAAGGGTGCAGCACAGGTATTTGCAGAGCTCAGCCTGGAACACAGGCTTCCTAATCCCTACCACTCCTCTGTGCACCCTGGCCTCTCCAGTCCCTAATGGAGCATCTAAGGAATAGAAAGTACTGCATTCTGCCTGCCACTTGTGCAGGCAGCCCTGCTGACCAATCCTCATGGTAGCAGGCGAGCTCTGCCCCCCCCCCCACTGCTGGAGGAGACACAGTGGTGGTGGGTGCAGTGGTCCCTGGGCCAGGCACCTGCGTGCCTGTCCTTCTGCTCTCCCCCAGCCTCAGCAAGTTCCTGTTCCATCTCCTTGCAGGTTCCAAGCCTTGCGTCTCACGATGCTGGAGCGCCTGGCACAGCTGGTGGAGGCCAAGTAGTCACTGGTGCTGCCTCTTCGGCCACCCCCAGCCGTGGAGCCTAGTGGCCAGGCTGACCAGTCACACTGATCGCACCACTGTCTGAGGAATTCAGCACCCATGCTTCTAATGTGTCAAAGCCTAAGTAGGTCGAGCCCTGCTCCCCTGGGAGCACATAAGGGACAGATCCAGGCCCTGGGAGTCAGAGCCTTTCAGCTGGAGTTTGTGGCAGGCTGTCTGGGCAGTGAGCTGAAGCTGTTGCACCAGCTGGGTCATCTGGTGGAGCACATCCCCTGCTCAGGAGGGCAGCACTCGGCACAGACCACCAGCCCTGCCTTCGTCACCTGGGAGCCTCGAGAGCCTTGTCCATCCCCACGTTCTGCTGCCACTCAGGGCTCTGCTGTGGAAAGCTGTGTTCCACCCCTCCCTTCCCCATAGCATCCCAGGCCTCCAAGCCACAGCCCCTCACCCCGGCGCAGAGTTTGGGTCACCAGCAAGACCACAGGTCCGATCTCTATGCAGAGCCAGTCTTCGTTACGAACAGAGCTCACTGAGAGCAGTGTCAACTTGATCCCATGAGAAGAGGCCCCCTCGGTGGTGGTGGCAGCTCAGGTCCAGAAGACGGGGTGACTCAGTACTTCCCATCAAAGTATGGTAATGAGGAGAAAGGCCCATTTGGGGAGAGGGACACTTTGAATTCCTGGGGGCCAGACACCAACCAATGTGTTTGTTGACTGGTGGAGAATTTCTGGAATGAATGAGGAAGGTTTTGCAAAGCCCTACAGCAGCTTACATCAGCTGGGAGGGTGTTTATCTAACACTGAAAACTGAAGCCCCAACTTTTCCCTTGCTGGGATCTTTGGGCAGCGGATTCCCAGGGCGAAACCACAAAGGCCTGTGGCGATGGAAGAGATTCTGTGTCAGCGCTGCAGTAGCCCCCACGCGGGCTCGGGACAGGGAAGAGCCAGGGAGCATCTCACTTTGTGGAGCCCCTAGGGTGTGTTGGGGGCACCGTGGTCAGAGGTGGATGCCAGGGGGAGCAGTGCGCTTGTCCCTCCTCTCTGGCAGAGTAGCTTCTTAGGGCTCAATAAAGGTGTGCTGCACTGAACTGTAGGAATGAGGGCCAAGCTTTCTTTGTCTTTGTCCCACGGTGTGTCCACTGTGGCCCCAGCTCTCGGAAGCTCTCATCCCACAATGTGTGGTGCCACAGTGTACACTGACAGGACCCTGGTTTCTGTGCCTACCTGGGGCCAGTGTGGCCCGAGACACAGAGGAGGATGCACTGGTGAAGCCTGCAGAGGGGCGAGCAGCAGGGCCACTTGAACAGCGGACTCAGCACTTAAGGCTCAGGACCTTCCAAGTAAGGGCCAAAGGAAAGGGTGGGATCATACCAGGCAGGAGCTCCAGAGAAGTTGACACAGAGCCTGCTTTTCATCCTCAGGCCTGGGACCACTCTTGTCCCCTCCTGGATGGTAACGGAGTAGCAGCCTTGTCTCAGGCCTTTGCTTAGCTCCCAGGGACAGAGACGGAGCCCCAGTCAGCCCTGTGCTCAGAGCTGTCCTCAGGACATTATGGGGAGCCACAGCCAGGTGGCTGGGGAAGGAGGCCAAGACTCACTGTGCTGGCCTGGGCAAGGTCTGCAGTGTGGCAGGCCAAGCCCTGCCTGCCGGGCAGCACAACCCTGGGCTCCAGAAGTGACCAGAGCAGGAAACCCTGTCTGCACCAGCCCGGTCGGATATTGGGGGGTTTTTTTGTTTTGTTTTGTTTTTTTGCAATATTTAAAGTATGATTTAAGGTCTTTTAGATGACTGTCACTTTGGAAATAGACATTATCAAAACTAATTTCTGAATATCACGGCTAGGAAAAATCTCTATCAAGTTGCACAGAAAAAGGGCAAATGTCTTTTTCTGCAATCTTTGGAGGTGTTTGCAAGGCTTTTGATCAAAGGCCCTCAGGAAAACTGCTGCACCGGCTTGGTTTACATCAGGCTGTCAGTCAGTGGTGGGGTTCTGCTACTCGGGGGGCACTGCTCTGCTCAGTTCAGTTCATAGCAGGCTCCATGTGCTTCTCGTGCCTCACCCAGTTCAGTTATCCAAGGTAAAGCAAAGATCCCTGTGGGAAAGTACTGTCATTTCTTTTCTTTTTTTTTGATACTGGGGATTGAACTCAGGACCTTGTGTTTGCGAGGCAGGCACAGTGCCACTGAGCTAAATCCCCTGCTCAAAGTGCTGTCTTAAGTGGAACTGTCCTCCCGGCCAGCCCAGGGGACCCACAAGGGTGATAAATATCACTGGATAAGATCAACATGATTGCAAAAGGACTGAACTTGGGAAAAACAGGGTTGTTTGTCCAGAACAAATGACCAGAGGGATCAAAAACAGCTTGTTTTTCTGCAGCAATAACCCTGTGCTACCTGCTTGGAGTGTTTACCAGAAAATGGGCTAAAAACCTTACCATCAAAACAAAGCCACGCACCAGGGACACATCTGGCTGGCCCCTGAGCTCCCAGAAACAAAGGCCGAGGCTGGCCCAGCCTGACCAGGTGACCGGTGGAGGAACTGGAGATGCCAGACATAGCCATTTGTGGGGGCCCAGGTGCCCACAGCTGCAGAGGGGCATCCTGGTCAGATGCAGAGGCGAGTGGCAGCCCCATGCCCTCAGGCCCTCTGCAGTGACCGTGCAGGAAGCTGGGTCAGAGCCAAGCAGCTCCAAGTACAAAAACAGCCGGCTGCATGTGCTATATTTAGTCCACAAGCTGCGGTTGGGAGGGAACCAGCTGTTGATGCGCCCAGAGGCCACAGTGTGCAACAGGGCATGGGCCAGCCTCCTGAGGCAGTCACAGGAATGTTTCTGTGGGAGTGGGAATTCTTTTGCTGAGAGCCCAGGAGAAGCAAAGCAAAGTCTCAGGCGTGGAGGAGAGACGCTTGCTCGGGGGCCCTGAGCTGAGGGGTCCACTTTGGGGAGAGGGACCATACTGGTCACTGCATGGGGCCAGACTTGTTTCTCTCTGGGCTGCTGGTCAGCACTGCCAGTGCAGACCCAGGACAGCACCCCTCCCCACTGAGACAGTGCTTGTGAGGCAGTTTGTGTGTAAGTGTGTGCACAACCACGTGCATGGGGACAGGTGCAGGGACAGGGCCATGGGCAAAGAAAGCCGCCTTGGCAGGAGCTTGCTCAGCCCAGTGGGTTCTTTTTCCTAGCATGAGCCTGTCCAATAGCACTGCACTTGGGGCGCTGTGCTCCCTGCTGGGCAGCTTCCCAGACAGGCCTTGTTCACTGAGGGGCCTCTCTCAGCTCAGCTTCCCTAGAAGATGCAGTTAGGACCCCAAACTGTGTCTTCCAGTCTTTCCATTCTCTTTCCTTTTCCGAGAAACAGATGTGACTGCTCTTGATTGTTTCATTTGCTCTAAAATAACCTACAATCCCCAACTCTCTGGCTTCCAAGCCTGGATCTATTTATAAAAATGTGTAACTTTCAGTGGTGTTTCAGAAAAACCAGGTCCTGACGGGTAAAAACCAGCTGCCAAAGGAAGAAGGTGCTGTGAGACCAGAGAAAGAGCCAGACAGCTCCAGGATCACAATTTATTAGGGACTTGTGGACAGAAGTGTCCCTCTTTGGTGCATGCTAGCCTGGTGGCAAAGGGAAAGAGCCCAGAGCTGGCAGAGACAGGGACCAAAGCTCCCCTGGAGCCTGAGGTACCTCTCATCCATACACACCAGTCACGTGGTAAAGGCTATCTGGGTGAGATGGGCTTGCAGGTCACTAAGAGGTGCTGAGTCACTTGCAGGAGGCAGGATTATGGGACCAGAGAAGGTGGCCAGCAGGGCAGCCACACCCAAGAACACTCCACAAAGCCAGGCACTGCAAGCGCTTCAAACTGAGCTGAGCACTCAGTAAGTACTCAGGAGGTTAACTATTGTATAATAGTTTATTGTACAAATAACTCGAGGGCATAAACCCCTCCTGTTTATTCTCCTCCTTTAGCCCTTTGCCTCTGACTCCCTCGTCTCTTCTGGCTCTGGCTTCTCTCATCATCTCCACTCCGGGTCACTACTCACTCCCCTTTACTTCCTCCTAATTTTCATGTCTCTCCTTAAAATCTTCACCTGGTCTCTAATCTGCACCTCCTGGGACTGGCCCACTTGTCTTCAGGTATGAGGAAAAAGGGGTAATGTGGGACACAGAAAGGGTTAGTTTTAATTCATGACTCTTACTCGTGATGTGTTTTAGAAAAGTGTTTATTATTTTCATGTACACAGAGTGAACAGTCCCAGCAGATCATTTTTGGTTTTGAAACTTGGAGAAACCATTGCTGACACCACTGGCCACTGCCCATCACCCCCAACCCCGCGACCCACCAGCACCAACAGCTTGTAATGATAAAAACCCTACTGGCTTCCATTTCTTATGTGTTATGCATTGTCCTGAGTGCCTTCCATGATCTCATTTAAGCTTCACAATCGTCCAGACAGTATCCACAAGATCACTGAGCTGAACTTCTGGCCCAGCTTCACACTTGGCCAGATGCACAGCAGGAAGCAGAGCCTGAGTAAGGACTCTTGAGGTTTAGGGTTAAGGAGAGATGTGACAGTCCCTGCTTCCGAGACTACAGCAAAGCTGGATGACCAAAACACAGACGGAAAAGCTCCTTGAAAGGAACGGAGCACCTTACAAAGCCATTGGTGGGACAAACAAGAGTGCCTGGGATTGCCAGGCACTGTTGTTAGCCCTGTAGACACAAAGCACGAAAAGACACGGCAAGACAACAGGCTGTGCGTGTCACTGAGCCGCTGGAGTTTGTTCTAAGGTGGGAAGGCCTGGAGAGTTCTGAACTCGTGTATGCCAAGATCTGACTTGGGTTTTAAGATCATTGGCGTGAAAGGTCAGGAACCCAAAGCAATAATCCAAGTATGAGGAAGTTAGCTCTTTGAGGCATGGACAGTGTGACAGGGGCTGGATTCCGAGTGTATCTGGAGATTCCACGGTATTTGCGGATGGGGCGGCCAAGCCATGCATTGCTGGGGTGCCCTCCAGGTCAGGTTGGCGGGTGTCGGAGTTCATTTGGGGTTCACGGGTTTGCGGCGTCCAATGCACAAGGGGATGGGTTCCTGGGCAATCGACTGCAAGCGGAGGTCTGCCACTTCCCAATATCTGCAACCTGGAATCCTTCTGGAGGCCAGGCGGGTCCTCGCGAGTGAGGGACAGAGGAGGGTAGAGCACTGCAACTGGAGGGAGCGCAACGATCGAAGCGCGGACGGCCGGGACCATAGACGGTGCTCCTCCCGGTTCCTAGAGCAGCCGCTGTTCCAGCTGCGGGAAAGGAGCGGCGTGGGCTGTAGGAACTACGAGGCGGACCGGGACCCTAGAGGGTCGCTCAGGCAAAAGGCCCGCACTTCCGCCAGCGAGACAGACAGTAGTGAGCGAGCTGGGACCATCGAGGGTCTCTCTGCCCTGTTCCTAGAGCGGCCGCAGCGGTGGCGGCAGACGGCCCGCACTTCCGGCGGGGGGCGAGGCCCGGCTAGGGTGGTGGCGGTAGAGGTGAGTGGGCGCGGCGTGTGGCGGGCTTTGGGGTTGTGGCCCCGGCCGGGCGAGAAGGGTTCGCGGGCGGTTCCGCTGTGGGCGGCGGGGCGAGGCCTTGCAGGCCTTGGCGAATTTGGGCCAGAAGAGAAAGAAACGGACCGGGGGTTCGGGCCTCTGCGCGCGGACCACGCCGCGTCCATTGTGCAGCGACGCGCGCAGGTCGGGTTGTTCGCTGGCAGCGGCCCTCCCCGGCCCTCCCCGGCCCTCCCCCGGGATCAGCACCGCCTGCCTCGCCGGGCTGACTGCGGAGCGAGGGCGACGGAGGGCGCGGGCGGTGCTGGACCTGGGCGTCTCGAGTCTCCCGCCACATCTGACTGCTTTAGCGTTAAAAAAAATGTGCTTTAAATATATACGTAATTACCATGACGGGTACTTTTGGACACCGTGTACCCAACACAATGTCTCCTGTGTGGCAGGTAGACTGTAAATATTTGATGGAGTTAATGGATGGGAAATGCTCTCTTTGCACCTTTATATTATATGTAGTTTGCCCTTATTGATACCATAATTATAGTGAATATCAAATATATATAACTTAATATTAAATATCCCTGTGCTCTCTTAAGCTTGGAGTCCATCGTACAAAATTAAAGGCAAGGGAGAATGATGTGTATTTGCATCTATTTGTTCTGTGTGCTTATATGCAAAGAAATCCAGGGTAATTATTCCTATTTTTAAAGTCTACAACCTGACCCAAGATCCAGAGAATAGCGTCTCCCACCCTGCCACCTATTTCGAGTTCCTCTGGTTTTTGGCTTGCATGTTTGGGTAATTTTAAATAGCCTCAAGACAACCATAAAAGTAAATAAAATGAATTTCTTTGAAAATTTTCAACATTTAAGTATTTAAAAAATTCCATCCTATTTTTACAGGAAAATTACTTGCAACTTTTTCTTTTTTCTGTGTGTTTTACTTAGCACACTTTTCCCACTCAGTTTCATATCCCTACCTGAAAGAAGATCTGTTGGTGTTTTTACTCTCCAAAAAACCCATTGGGATGTCCTCTTTCTAAGGTCATTAGAATCCATAAAAATAGTAATTCATCTCTTTACTGAGGTTTTTCCCATCTAGTGCTCATCCACGAGATTCACAGTAAACTTAAAATTTACAAAGTCAGCTTTCCTGCTCCCCTGTGACTGGGGATTAAACCCAGGCCCTTTACACTGAACCACATCTCCAGCCCTTTTTATTTTTTATTTTGCTACATTCTTGCTAAATTAACCAAGCTGGGCTTGAATTTATGATCCTTCTTACTTCAGCCTCCCATAGCGATGGGACTATGGGCTTGCATTACTAGAACCAGCTACTCTCAGAGCAGTTTATGCTATGTACAGCTAACTATGTATAACTGTGAAAGTCCATACATATTTATTTGTGGCCAAATAAGAATAAATAGGAATATATCATGTATGATTTGTTATGCCTTTCAAATTTGGACACCTTAATTCACTATTAAATGAGAAACAATGTGGGAGTAAATTTGACACATAAAAGTGCAGTGGACCCTCAAAGTTACTACCCCCCTGACATATGAACAGTCTGGTTTAATTAGGTTAATGGAAGATTCATCTACCTCTTGTTATCTATAGTGTGTACCTAGGTAAACATCCAGATCTCAGCTATGTTAGTTACAGCCAGCCCTTGGAACTGATTGAGTTCCTAAGTCAAAGGTCCACTGTATTCTATTACACAAACACTGGGTGAAATTATATCTTCTCATTTTTTATCTTGCCTCCTCCTTTTAGTCCTTCAAATTAGGATACTCATTTGATCATGCTTTTTTTTGGTTTTTTGAGACAGGGTTTCACTGTATAGTTCAGGCTGGCCTTGAACTCCTGGCAATCCTGCCCCAGCCTCCCGAGTGCTGGGATTACAGATGTGTGCCACCACACCAGTCATAATGCTTTAAAAAAATTTTTACTTCATCACTTTTTTTTTCATCACATTTACTTCACCACTCCAGTGGTAAATTCAATCAAAATGTGATATTTAATTAAATTTAACCTCTGGAATTATTAGAATTATTTTGCAAGTATTTTCCCCCAGAATTAACTTTGTTTTCATTTATGTTAAACACATCTTTAATTTAAATATCAATGTAATTTTGGTGAATTGAAGAGGTACAGATCATCTATAATTTACTGTTTTCTCTTCCACACAGAAAACACTGCACTGTCTAGATCTAGGAAATGAGACCTTAGTTCAGAAGACAGTAGACTCTCTAACAAATATATTCAGCTTTTCATCATGAGGCTAGCAAAACCGAAAGGGGGAAAAGGAGGTATTTCTCGGAGCTCAAGCCAAGGAAAAGCCTATGAGAACAAGAGCAAATCCAAGATAGTCCGGCAGCGGCAGAAATGGGGAATGACCATTCGCTTCGACTCGGGTTTGAGCAGGCTGAGAAGAAGCTTGGATGAGAAACCCTACAAATGCATTGAATGTGAAAAGAGTTTCAGTCAGAGTTCAACTCTTTTTCAACACCAGAAGATCCATACTGGAAAGAAATCCCATAAGTGTGCCGATTGTGGGAAAAGTTTCTTTCAGAGCTCTAATCTCATTCAGCATCGTCGGATCCATACTGGGGAAAAGCCTTATAAATGTGATGAGTGTGGAGAAAGGTTTAAACAGAGTTCAAATCTCATTCAGCACCAGAGAATCCATACTGGAGAAAAGCCCTACCAGTGTGGTGAGTGTGGCCGGTGTTTCAGCCAGAGCTCCCACCTTATTCAGCATCAGAGAACCCACACTGGGGAGAAGCCCTACCAGTGCAGTGAGTGTGGCAAGTGCTTCAGCCAGAGCTCTCATCTGAGGCAGCATGTGAAGGTGCACAAGGAAGAGAAGCCCCGGAAAGGCCGGGCTAAAACCATCAGGGCAAAACCTCACCCAGTGACCTCCTGGAAAGCTGGGGCAGGAAGGAAGTCAGCAGCTGGTCTCCGCCAAGGAAAGGGTACTGCTTCAGCCCTTTTTAAAAAAAATAAAAAGTAAAGATAAAATCTCTCTCTTAGAACTGGGAACACTTAATAGTAGAGCACTTAGATACTGATTCCTTCTCTAGCATGGAGACATTGGGGGTTTAATGACATTGGGCTGATGCTACATGGGTCCAGCTGCCCTCGTTTCTTTTTTGTGTGATATGGAACAGAAAGACAATGTTTTTAGAACTGGGGACCCTTATTAGCAGAGCACTTAGATATTGGATCCTGCCCTAGCATGGAGAATTGGGGTTTAATGACATTGGGGCGATGCTACATGGTTCAGCTGCCCTCATTTCGTTTTTATGTGACATTGAGCACAAAGAACTGCGAATATGTTTTCAGAACTAGGACCACTTGATAATAGAGCACTTTGATTCTGGATCTGGCATGGTGACATTGAGGGTTTAATGAGAGCTGAAACTATGGGAGTCCAGCTACACCTCCCCACCTTTTTTAAATGTATCTTGGAGTACAAAGAATTGAAAACATGTTTTAAAAGAATATAGGATCCTTGACCTCATTTGAAATTCCTTCCTGCATCATTTTGATGAAAAACGTCATGTTTTCACAACACATTTGTGAAAGTGCAGGCATGCAAATAATTACTGTTGTAGGACTTTATGTGGAAGGAACAGTTAAAGGGAAAAGGAATTAATTTCATTAGTTTAGAAGTTCTGCAACAAATTTGGAGCTCTTAGCTTTGTAAAGTTCACTATATTAACTAGTGGCTCATGCTGTGACTCAGGATTCAATGTAATGAAATGTATTCAAGTTCACACAGTAATAATCAGCAGAGCCCATCTATTTTAGCTTTCTTGTGTTCCCTCCCCCACTTTTTTGACAGCTGCTAGTTAAAGGGGTAAGAATGTCCCTGCTTTTCACTGTGTTCATCACAGATCCTAGAGAATCCAAAGTGAGGAATTAGACCATAAGTCTCCTATACATACAATACTGTCATTTGTCGTGATGTTACTCCTGTGTCACTTGTTTTCCAGAGGTGGGATTGATTTATGTTCATCACGCCCATGGCCTCTTTGAACATTTTCTTGTGCTCTGAAAAATTAAGCCAGCCTTTTAGATCTACATGAATAAACAAACCACATCTTACCAACAAAATCTCAGCTTACTTCTTGCTAAAATAATCTACAAGTTAGAAACCTCCCTGTCTTCAAGACTGAGCTTTAGATAAATCTGTTTATCTTAGACAAATGTTTGTCAACAACAAAAGTCAGAATATGTCATTGCATTGTAGCTCCTTTAAAACTTACCTTTTTCTGTATTACAGTAAATGTTTAAGAAGGCTAGCAAACGTTTCTTTCTTTTTTTTTTCCTTTGTTTTTTGCACTTACCAGGGATCAAACTCAGGTTCTTGTGCTTGCAAGGCAGGCGAGGCACCACTAAGCTAAATCCTCGGCCAAACATGTTTCTTAACATCCATCAACATGGTGCCAAGTGTCTCACATTTCTGATCAACTTTCAGCTCAGGTTTTCATTTCTACTGAATGCTAACGTATTCTGATTTTTGGTGTATTTTGTAATCACTTCTGTATTATTTACAGTTATCCATAAAATAAAATATTTTGCATAGTACTGCCTTCTGTTAGTATTTTTCTTTTGAAAATTGTTATAATGGTCTAAACAAACCTGCATAACATTTAGAAGAATCACTTGTTTTTCCTGTTTTGAACGCCTCAAACTTGAAACTTGTCTGCTATAACAAACTGTGCCTCTGTAAACGTGTGTGCATGTATCACTGTGATATGATGCTTTTAATTGTTTTGGCAAGATACCCAGCAGGAGAATAGCTGAGTCAGATAGACCTCTAATCCTCATTTTTGGAGGAATTTCCACACTGATTTTAGAGACTGGAGACTTTAGCACATACTTATTTGATGATCAGGCAGCCTCTAATCCTCCAGTATTGGAAAGTCAGGGAAGGTTCTGGATGTGATCTTATCCTTGGAGAGACTGGTTTTAGATGGCTTTAAAGATGGAGACTTGGTCAGGGAGAACTCTTGGCATCCATGAGAGTCAAGAGGCCTCAGAACAGTCCAAGAGGAAGAAATGTTTGTAGTAGGGTCTGCAGAAGAGAAGAGGCAAGGGGAGTCTATCATGGTGACTAAATAGACCTGGAGACACATCAGATGTAAAGTGTGGGCCAGAGGAAATGGAGTTTTCCAGCCTAGGTTAGTAAGAGGATCAGGCAGGATTAGGTGAGGGGGAAAAGATAAGACTACTCATTTTAGAAAATGACCTTGAGATGCTTGTGGGGACATCTGAGTGGGAAAGTATAATAATTAAGTACCCATGTCTGAAATGTGGAAGATTTGAGGAGAGCAATAAATATTTGGACCATTATGTTCCAGGTGCTTTAAATATATTGGATAATTGTTTTGTTTGGACAGTTGTAAAAAATACTACACACTGGGTGGCTTAATGGAAATTTAGCCGGGCATGGTAGCATATGCCTATAATTCCAGCACTCTGGGAAGCTGAGGCAGGAGGATCACAAATTCAAATCCCAGCTCAGGTAACTCAGCAAGATCCTGTCTCAGAAATAAGGGCTGGGGATGTAGCTCAGTGCAAATGTCCTGAGTACAGTCCCTAGTACCACCAACAAAACAAAACAAACACACAATAGAAATTTACTTTTTACAGTTGTGGAAGCCACAAGTCCAAGGTCAAGATTTGTAGCAGGGTTGATGTCTGATGGGGGCTCTTCCTAATTTGCAGGAGGTGGGAGGTCCCCACTCGCTGCATCCTTATATGGTTGTTCATGCACAGAGAACTCTGATTGCTCTTCCCCTTTTTATAAGGACACGAGTCCTATTGGATTAGGGCCTGCCCTTAAGCTCACTGAATCTGTTTCCACCTCAATGTCTTCATCTCCAAACAGTCACACTGAAGGTCATTACTCCCCATCATAGAGCATTCCAGAAACTGGCCCAAGGTTACAGTACCAAGTGGTTTGTCCAGTGTGTCACTCTGCCTCCTAATTTGGAAAGAGACTTCTCAGGAATAGCTGTTTCTTATTTCAGGAATTTGGCATGGGAATGCTGATTTAAATGTAACTCCTGAGATGAAGAACCTCCTCAGATCCGAGAGCCCCAGTGCTACCCTGATATTCAGGGCAATCACCCCATGCCGGACCAGAAGAGATATGTAAGTACTCCTGACAACTTTAGTGTGACCTCTGATGCAAACCCGCAGATGAAAAGCCCCCACTGCACTGGAAACGCCTCCAGTCAGTGAGGGGCCCTGGCTATGTAGATGCTCAGCAGTAGGGGCTTCCTTGTTAACAAATCCTGGGCTTTTCCATTACATTATGTTACCAAAAACTGTCACTAGATGGCAGCAAAGGCAATGTAATGGAAACCATCCTCACTCTCCAGTTTGTCTTTTCCTCTGAAAGTATTGTGCTCAGACCATAAGAGCTGGGGTGTAGCTCTGTGGTAGAGCACTTGCCAAGCATGCAAGAGACCCCGCATTAGATCCTCAGTACAAAAACTTGAGGCCACTCTAGGTCAAGCAGAGTTCGGGAAATCCCTTCAAAGATGCAAATATAACTAAAAGCTTTAGTCAAATGACTTGGATGCCATTTCCATCCATTTTCACTGTAACTTACATATTAAATGATTTACGAGGCACAGGGGGATGAATAAGTTTCTTATTCTAGTAGAAAAAAGAAAGAATCGTCTAAAGCAGTGGTCTCCATCCTTTATGGCACCAGGGAAAAGAGGCCCCTGGCGGGGTGATGGGAGGAGGAAAGGCTGAGAGCCCTGGAGTTTGATCCCATCACAACCTTCAAGGGGGCTATGTAGAGTCTCTGTCCCAGTTCTTATCTCTGCAAGGAGTGGCAAGGAGAAGTCTGTACTCACTGGCTCAGTTAGCCATTATACCGTGGCCCTGCACATTGACCACCGACCCCCATTTCCAGATTCTAGTGGCTCCTGTTTGCTTCACAGTAGACTGTAGTCTGCAATGACAAAACACCCCCAAATAGAAAGTAAAAACGTGGAGAGCGTGGAGAGCAAGCTTCATCTGATTCGTTTGTCCCAGCCACTGCTGGCCTCCGAAGGGAGACTGAGAGGGTGGGAGTTCAGCACCAGATCTGATACAATGCTGCCTTAGTCACGCTCTCGGAGACACAGTACCCAGCACATGTACTTCGCTTCATGTTTTCAGTCCCTGGTCGGCTGGTTCCAAGGCAGAAATGGCATGGCAGAGGGGCACAGTGGAGGAGAGCTACTCATGTCATGGTGGCTAGGAAGTAGAGAAGGGATGAGCTGCAAGAACACACCTCTCCAGGTCACACCCCTAGTGACCCACCACCAACCAGGCCCCTCTCCCAGCAGCAAGTCAGCTCTAGCACCCGCCTTGTCCAGTCATCTTCCCAACACATGAGGCTTTGGGTGGACATTTCAGATCCAGACCCTAACAAATACCTCTGAAAATTATGTTCTAAAATTCAAAAAACTGCCTCACCAGTACGAAAGAAGCCCAAGTTCAGAAAGCAAAAAGAAAAATTGAGATGATAAGGAAGACTAGGGAAAATTTTAAGGAATCTAAAATTGAAATTCAGACAATTGAAATCCACACTGAAGGTAGCAGAGACCAATACACATATTGAAGACCACAGTGTCATCTGAAAGAAAGTTCAAGAAACTTTTCCAGAGTGTGGAGGAGGGGAAAATCCAAAGCAATACAATGAGAATAAATGTAGACGGAGCTCCAACTCGTGTCTCAGGTTACCATGCTGGGGCCTGCACGTGGTGAACTGCAGTCAAGAGGAAGGACTGCCCCAAGTCACCAAGGATTACCAAGAGTTCTCTGAATGTGGAGGCTATCTAACCTTTTGCTGCATAACAAGTCACTGCTTAGCACATTTATTACCTCATTGTTTCTATGCCTCAAGAGTGCATGTGTTCATATAACAACTTAGAATATAGCACTGTGCTTGGTTACTGTTGTGGAAGCCATTTCCCATCATCCCTGTCATATCATGTCTGGGAGAATCAACTCCTTGAGTGAGGGAGGGGACCAGACATAGGCATGAGCACTAGGAGCCAGAGATGCTGAGGGACATCTTGAAGCCCACATGGCACAGGGCAGAGGAGGTTATAACGGACAGAAACAGGGCAGCTTGTACAAGTATATGAAGACTTGGGATGATATACCACACTGAGGGACTTGCCTGGGGTTATAGTTGGAGAATAGAATAGGGACCAGCAAGAGCAAATCCAAGCACGGATCACATCTTTATGGGCTTTGATGGCAAGGCCACGGACTGTGTGACTAGATTGTGTGTTGGCTAGACCAGGCCAGGGGACCATGTGGTTTGGAGGTTGCTAAAGGCAGAACCACGCCTAGTTTTATTACCTCACCCCAGGGTACATGGTGTGTACAGAGAGGAGAGGTTGGCCCTCAGCCCACCTCATTCTTCAGCTGAGTGTCTTTACACAGTAAATAACCTCAAGATGCCAAGTAAAAGTGTGCAGTAATTGTTTCAGTAAAGAAAAGCATGGCCTGATTAATCAGTTAGGAAGAGGACAGCAACAGAAGTGGTATTTAGGAGCAAGAATAACCTGGATTCATCCATAGCTACTATGAGGGAGAAGAAAAGGGAAGGGCCCCAGAATGACTTTCTCATGTCTGGTTAGGCAGGTGAAGTGTGGTACTACTAATTAAGATTAAGATTAAAAGATAAAATAGGGGAAAAAAAGATCAAATAGGATAAGATTAGTCACAAGGGAGCTATGTCAGTGAGGATCCCAGTAAGCTATAGATGCCATGCTCCAGTTAGGGCTGTTTGTAGAGTGTTTCATAAATGAGCTTCCTATTGTATAGAAATTATTAGAGACATGGGCAAGGTACAGTAAAACCTTGGACTGCAAGTAACTTGTTCTGCGAATGTTCCACAAAACAAGCAAACGTTTCTAATAAATTTTAATGTGATAAATGAGCAGTGTCTTGCAATGTGAGTAGTATATGATGCCAAATGTCACAGGATCATGACTGAGCCAATGGTTCTCTCTCTCTTTTCTCTCTCTCCCTCCCTCTCGCACTGCAGGATTATGGGTGATCATCTCCCAACAGCAATAGATTATGGAAGAGATCATGTCTGCAGAGGAGGAGCAGAAGAAAAAGGTAGAGGAATCTCTCACTTTAAAGGAAATTAGGGAGATGTGTAAAATGTGGGAAACAGTGCAAAATTTTGTAGAAAAGCACCACACAGATAAGGCTGTAGCCGTGTGAGTGATAAATCTGTTTAATGACAATGCAATGTTACATTTCTATGAAATCCCCAAAAGGAAGCAAAAGCAAATGTCATTGGATAGATTCCGGGTTAAAGTTGCATGACAAGAAAAAGATTCTATTGAGCCCATAGAGAGCAGTGATTCTGTTAGTGACAGTGAAAGTTGTCCTACACAGTGACTACTCTTATCTCCCTCACACCAGGTTCTCAAAGGTAAGCGCAGGTTAATTTGTTTATTTTGCTTTATATTTTGCATTATGTTACAGTATTGTAATCATTTTTATGTGAATATTGGGGGTTGTGGAACAAATCATTTGAGTTTTAATTATTTCTTATAGGGAAATTTACTTTGATACACAAGTCCTTTGGATTACAAGCATGTTTCAAGGACGAATTACACTCACAAACCCAGGTTTTATTGTGTTTGGGGAAATAGCAGAACATAGTGCAGGACTCAGGGGCAGTAGCAACTGTTTTCATTTTGGTCATTGGTAATTTGTGTGTTTATTATTCTGGCTAGGGCATATCGATTTTATTAACCTACCAAAAAAGTCTTGTTTAGTTTTTGTAGTTTTTCTATTTGCTTTGTTCTTGCCTGCTTCATGAAATTCTTCTATTTTAATTATTCTTTCTTTCTTTTTCCTTGTTTTCTCTTAAGGCTTGATGCACTTTTATTTTTTATATCTTATTTAGGTGGAGGCTAAAATATATAATTTTCAGATGTACTTCTCTAAATATCCATTTAAAATCATTACTTATTCTCTATGAACTGTAGCTAAAGAATATACTTTGAATAACTTTAATCCTTTTTTTTTTTGGTACCAGGGATTAAACTTGGGACCTTGCGCTTGCACGGCAGGTGCTGGAACCACTGAGCTAAATCCCCGGCCCACTTTAATCTTTTTTGATGAACCTTGCATTATGCTCATACTATAGTCAGTTTTGGTGAATTTTATATGTGTACTTCAAAGTCTTTGTATTTGTTGTTACTGAAGGCAGAGTTCTATATACATCCATTGGGCCACGTTAAGTTTTCCAGAGTATTTGTATTCTTACTATATAGACCTTTTAGGTAATGTTATTGGTATTTAGAAAGGTACATTTTAGCCTTCCATATTAATTATAGATTTGTCTCTCCTTGTTTTGTTAATTTTATTTTTTTATATTTAGGAGCTAGATTATTTGATGCATACAAATTGGGTATTGCAATTTTCTCTTTTTTATTGTTTTGTTGTTGGTTTTTTTTTGGTACTAGGGATTGAACCCAGGTTCTTGTGCTTGTGAGGCAGGCGGCGGAACCACAGAGCTAAATCCCCGGCCCGCAATTTCCTCTTTGTACCTCAGTCCCTTCACCATTATGAAATCTTTTTTTTCCAGTGCTGCTTCTTCCCTCAGAGTGTTCTTCGATGTTTCCTCACCAGTTTTCCCTTTTTATTGTTTTTACAGTGGTCACCTTGTCTCCTCAGCGAGTCAAGCTTGTTGAATATGTTTCTCCATTTTTTCAGGGGTTTTTTTCACTCCTTTTCCTGGGAAGCTTCAGAATTCTGCAAATATCTTAAGGGAAATTGTCCACGTGTCTTGCTTCATTCTTTTCCCTTTTCTTATTAAAAATTTGGCTCTTCTGGGCCGGGGATTTAGCTCAGTGGTTTTGCCACCTGCTGCACAAGCACAAGGACCCAAGTTCAATCCCCTGTACAAAAACAAATTTGGCTCTTCTGCCTTCAATTTTTCTTCTTCTATTTCAGGAAATTTCTGGAGTTTCTGCTGGTTTCTCTGCTGCCTATAATAACCGTCTACCTAAGCACAGCCTAGTTTCTTAACCTATTTTCTCTGTGCTAAGAATCAGCAAGTTCTTTAGGGGAAAAGTAACTATAGAGCATCACCCAATCAATCCACAGTTTCCCCCTCTGTGAAATTCTGGTGCCCCTAGTCTTGGTTGATTCAATAGCTCCCCAGTAGCTCAATAAGTAAAAATATGTCTTGGAGAAGTTTACCACCATAGAAAGCAATGAAGGATGCAGGTCAGTGATAGAGCACTTGCCTGACAGGGACATGCCCTGGTTTTGATCCCAGGGCAGGCATCTGGTAGTGTGTGTGAAACGATGTTTCAGGCTTTTGATAATAAACCTGTGGAACTAGTAGTCCTCACATCACCTGCTTTGGAGCAGGAAGATAAAGAAGACTTCCGATGGTAAACAGTGATTTCTCTTTTAAACTAAATCTTCCTAATGAGTGTTTCATAAAAGGTTTCATGTCCCAGTAAGCAAGATCTAGCCTAACACCTACTAGTCCCCACACCTAGCAGGACAGTGACAGAAAGTCTATTTCTTCTCTGACCCTAAGCAGTTTGCCTTTTAAAAGTCAACCGATGGTCAACAAAACAGAAAAGAGAAAGCATAGAGAACTTCAGAACTTGGTAAATAAAGTGAAAGAAAATGATAGTACACAAAGGTAGCATTTCTTTAACAAAATTTCTGTTGATTTCTAAATTTAAACATAAAGACTCCAGTAAAGCATGTGAGAATACACACGGAAATACATCCCACCAACTTCAGGAAACAAAATTAGTACATCTGGAGTCAGTGGGAAGAAGCTCTAAAACCCCACAGCTTAGGTAAGCACTGTCACATCAAGATCACACAAACAGGGCTGAGGTTCACACACTAGGAACCAGCTCTCCTGGTGAAAAGGTCTACTTACAGTGCTGGGAAGAAAGTGAAAGCCAGGGCCTGGCAGGCTGTGCAAGTCTTCTTTACATACCTGTAAGTAAAAGGCTACTAATCCTTTCTTTCTCTACGGACATTTGCCTCAGGCCGCCTTTTCACCTCTGATCCTCTGGAAACCTAATGAAGGTGATGTGGCACACGGGCTCTCAAGATACCACCAGTTGTCTCCACCTCCTGTTATCCACCTTCTCTAATCACCCCCCACAGAGTGTGGCAGGACCTGTGACTTGATTCTGGCCGGTAAAATATCAGAAACAGCCTGGTGACCTGTCACTTCCATGACCACATCACCTAAGATATAACTGCCATCTCAGTGGCAGAGTCTTGTTGGGTTTGGTGATGCAAGATGCCTTATGGAGAAGCTAGCGCAACAGGAAACTGAGGGCAGCCTCTGGCTGATGGCTGCCTGGAGCTGAGAGGCCCAGGCTGAGGACCTGCAAGGCAACAACTCAGACAACCACTGTGCTTGGAGCAAGGAGCCTCTATGAGACCCAGCAGAATGACTGGGGCCATGGGAGGGGCCTCACAGGAGGGATCCAGCCAAGCTGCCCCCAGTTTCCACAGAAACTGTCTTGTTGGGTTTTGTTTGTTTGTTTGTTTTTGGGTTTTTTTGGTACCGGGGATCAAACTCCAGTCCTTGCGCCTGCGCAGCAGGCGGCGAAACCACTGAGCTAAATCCCCGGCCCTTGTTGTTATAAACTGTTTAGTTAGAGGTAATTTGTCACAAGAGATAATGAATAGAATAATAAATCAGCCATGTTATGAGGCAGCATTGCTTATGGTAAAATGACCCCAGGTTGCGTTTGGAGCCTGTGGAAAGCTATAGCTTTTGTCCCCCCCTGAGAGCAGTGACTGAAAACTGCTGACCCTTGCAGGGGCGTTAGGAGATATGCCTAGAGAATGATTTCTCATCCAGTGTAACCCCACACCCACATGGATGGTTTTCCTTGAACCTGAGTGGTCATATGTGTAGGCAAAGAGAACATGCCCTGGGTGGCTCCAACAACTCCTTCCACCAAAGAGACTGTCTAATTCTGCCCCCACTAGAAAATTGTGTATCTTAAACTAAATGACTAAATAAATTGTCCAAGTGTGGCCCATGGTAGTCCCATGAATCTTTTTATATGTATACTCACTTTACTACATTCTTGACATTCTGGCACAGTAGCAAGAAAGAAGAAAAATATTGTCCCTGTCCCCAAGGAGCTTATATAATAGTGGGGAGACATAAAAATTAAGCAACTAAATCAATGACACACTTTGAAATTATGATAAATGGCATAGGAAATAAGGGAAGATGATGCAGAGAGTAGTGGCCAGATCCACTCTATCATGATTCCTGGTTTGAGAAACTAGAAATATGTGATGTCATTTGTTGACATATAGATGATTGGCAATTGGCCTTGGGAAGGGGACTCAGATTTTGTAAGGGGTGGAGAAAACCAAGATACACTCTTTATACATTCTAAATTAGAGAAATCTGTGTAATATACCACCAAAGCTGTGAAGTGAATATTTAGATTTATAAATCTGGAACTTGAGGAAGAGGTCACTTCTACAGACAAACGTTGAGTATTAACAGCAAAAGAATCCAGCAAAATGAAATCTAAACTTGCTTAATGTCAACAAAATAGAACACAGGAGAGAATGTGTGAGTGAAGTCTTCCTCTAACGAGCAATCTCAGCAACCCTATCCCTACCCCTCAGATGGTATAAGAACATTCAAAAGACTCTCCAACTTTTTCTCCTTACAATCCCCTTGCCTCAGCCTCACAGAGTACTGGGATTCCAGGTGGGTACTACTATGCCCAGATCAACTTTTTAACATGTAATGATCCTCAGTAGACTGTGGACTGAGAGTCTGGTCATGAGAACTATCCCTCTAGCACTAGAGTTACAGGAGGAAATACAAGAAGCAGGGTACATCCAGCTCTCCAGAGTGTGTGGTGTCTGTCACCACATCACCTTTAGCAGTATGTGATAGGAGACCTTTACTCAGTTCTTAATTCACCCTCAGATGTAGTGAGTACTTCTCACATGTGATGATGACTCTCCACTACAAGTGTGTGCCTCTCTCTCCTCTGTACCAAAGATCTCTGCCTGATGTCAGGGAAGCCTGCTTGTTTCGGTGGGAGGGATGCCTGGGATAGAAGGGGGCTTAGCAGTTCCCAAGCTGAGAAGCAGCCCTCAGTCAGAGGCATGGGAACCAGGAGATGAATAACACCTGGCTCAGAGCCTTTTGCCTGACCCTAGGAATTCAAGATTTTCTTTATTTTTGTTTTCCTTGCTTTCTTTTAATAAAACCCATGAGACTTCCCCTCTTAACCAAATTTTAGGCATGCAGTATTGTTTGGGGGTTTTTGTTTATTTGTTTGTTTGTTTTGGTACCGGGGTTCAAACTGGGGACCTTGCACTTGCAAGGCAGGCGGCAGAACCACTGAGCTAAATCCCTGGTCCCTACAGGATTGTTAATGATAAACACAACATTAAGTACGTCTAGAATGTTTTAATCTTTCCTAATTGGAGCTTTATGCCTGTTGGACAAGAATTTTCCCTGTCCATTTCCCCTAGCCCGTGCAACCATCATTCTACTTTCTGCTTATATGAGTTGGACTGTTTTAGATGCCTCACATAAGCTGAGTCATGCAATATTTGCCTTCTGTGACTGCTGTATTCCACTTAAGATGATGTCCTCAAAGTTTATTCATGACAGTATTCCCTTCTTCCTTTTTTTGTATTAAATTCTTTTATTGGTACATTGTAGGTATCCAACACAATTACATTTCTCATTGGGAATTGTACCTTTACATAATGCATCTTGGTTCTTATTTTTTCCCCATTCCTTGCCCTCCCTTCACGCCCTCCACCCTTCCCTATTTACAAAGACTTTATTTCCATTTTTTCCATTTCTCAGCATTTTTCCTTTCCCTTCTTTCCTTTCTCCTACCCCTCCCACTACCCTTACCCCTTTGGACCTTTTCTTCCTATTTTGCATTATCGATTATTCATTCTAATCATTGGTACATTTTAGGTATACAATAAACTGACATTCATCATTGGAAATTTGCACCTTTACATAGTCTCTCTTGGTTCTTATTTTTCACCCTTGCCCAGCCCTCCCTTCAACCCCTCCATTCCTCCCTGTTTACGAAGATTTTGTTCCTATTTTTCCATTTTCTCATATTAATCCCATTCCCTTCTATCCTTTCCCCTAGCCCTCCCACTTGCTTCCCCTTTGCCCCTTTTCTTCCTATTTCACATTACCTATTATACATTTAGTCCTTATTTACACTTTCAGCTTCTCACACCAGAGAAACTATTTGGTATTTATACATGTGTGTCCTATTTATTTCACTTAAGAGTATCATCTCAATGTGCATCCACTCAGCTACAAATGTCTCTAATTTCTCATTTTTGATGGCTGAGTAGTACTCCATTTTATGAAAAAACCACATTTTCTATATCCAGTCTCCAGTTGATGGGCATTTGGGCTGTTTCCAACTTTTAGCTATTACAAACTGTGCTGCTATGAATATGGGTGCACATGTATCACTGTGGTATGATTCTTTTAATTCTTTGGGGAAGATCCCCAGCAGTGGAATAGTGGGGTCAAATGGGACTTCCAGTCCTAGTTCTTTGAGGGATCTCCATACTGATTTCCACAGTGGTTGCACCAGTCTACACTCCCACCAGCAGTGGAGTAGGGTTCCTCTTTCCCCACAGCCCCACCAGCATTTGTTATTGGTTGATTTCATGATAGCAGCCATTCTTTCTGGAGTGAAGTGGAATCTCAGCATTGTTTTCATTTGCATCTCTCGAATGACCAGTGATGTTGAACATTTTTTCATGTATTTATTTGCTGTTTCTACTTCTTTGTCTGAGAAATGTCTGTTCATTTCAGATGCCCATTTTTGGGTTGGGTCACTAAATTTGGGAGGTCTGATCTTTTTAAGTTCTTTATAGATTCGAGATAGTAGACCTTTGTCTGAGGAAGAGCAGGTGAAGATTTTTTTCCCACATTGTGGGTTGTCTCTTCACACTGCTGGTGTTTTCTCTTGCTGTGCAGAAGCCTTTTAATAAGAAGAGATCCCACTTGTTGATTGTTTGTGCTAGTTCATGGGCAACTGAGGTTTTGTTCATAAAATCTTTTCCTACACTGATGTCTTCAAGGGTTCTACCCAACCTCTGTTCCAACTGGTTCAGAGTTTCTATTTTAATATTTAGATCTTTAATCCATTTTGATTTCAGTTTAGTGCATGGTGAGAGATATAAGTCTAGTTTTAATCTTTGTCAAGTTGAAGCCCAATTTTTCCAGCACCATTTATTAAAGAGGCTATCTTTCCTCCAGTGAGGGTGTTTGACTCCTTTTTCGAAGATGAGATGGCTGAGTGTGTCTGGCGTTGTTTCTGCATCTTCTAATCTGTTCCACTGGTCCTCAGGTCTGTTTCTTTGCCAGTACCATGCTGTTTTTATCACAGTAGCTTTGTAGTATAGTTGCAGGTTGGGGATTGTGATACTACCTGCCATGTCTCTGTTACCTAGAATTGCTTTTGCTATTCTGGGCCTCTTCTTGTTCCAAAGGAAATTTGGATTGTTTTCTCAAGGTCCATGAAATATGCTGCTGGGATCTCAATTGGAATTGCATTAAATCTATATAGCAGTTTTGGAAGTATGGCCATTTTCACTCTATTAATCCTTCCTACCCAGGAGCAGGGGATGTCTGTCCATTTTCTGATATCATCTTCAATCTCTATTTTCAGAGTGCCATAGTTTTCAGAGAAGAGGTCTTTGATTTCTTTCGTTAGGTTGATTCCTAGGTATTTCAGTTTTTTGGATGCTATTGTGAAAGGAATTATTTGCCCCATTTCTCTCTCAGTGAGTCTGTCATTGGTGTAGAGGAAGGCTATTGATTTTTGTGTGTTGACCTTGTAACCAGCTGCTTGACTGAATTTGGTTATTAAGTCTAGAAGACTTTTGGTGGAGTTCTTGGGGTCTTCTATATAGAGTATCACGTCATCTGCAAATAATGACAATTTGACTTCTTCATTTCCTATCTTTATTCCTTTTATTTCTTTCTGTTGTCTAATTGCTGTGGCTAATGTTTTGAGAACTATATTGAACAAGAGTGGTGATAGTGGACATCCTTGTCTTGTTCCTGATTTGAGTGTGAAGGATTTCAGTTTTTGACCATTTAGTATGATATTGGCTGTTGGTTTTTCATAGATGGCTTCTATCAGTTTGAGGTAGAGACCATCTGTTCCAATTTTTTGTAGGGTTTTTATCATAAATGCATGTTGGATTTTGTCAAATGCTTTTTCTGTGTCTATGGAGATAATCATATGGTTTTTGTGCTTGGCTCTATTGATATAGTTTATTACATTGACTGATTTTCATATATTGAACCATCCCTGCATCCCTGGGATGAATCCCACTTGATCAGGGTGGATGATCTTCTTGATGATCTTCTGCATTCTGTTTGCCATTATCTTATTAAGGATTTTTGCATCTATGTTCATTAGTGAGATTGGCCTATAGTTCTCCTTTTCAGTTGGGTCTTTCTCTGCTTTGGGGATCAAGGTGATGCTTGCTTCCAGGAATGAATTTGGGAGTATTGCTTCCCTTTCAATTTCATTGAAGAGTTTAAACAGTCGTGGCAGCAGTTCCTCTCCAAATGTCTTGTAGCATTTAGCAGTGAAGCCATCAGGGCCCGGGCTTTTCTTATTTGATAATTTTTTAATTACATTTTCCATTTCATTGGTTGATATTGGGTTGTTCAGAATTTTTAGGTCTTCTTCATTCAACTTTGATAATTCATATGTATCTAGGAATCTGTCCATTTCTTCTGTGTTGTCCATCTTATTGGTGTATAGGTTCTGGAAGTAGGTATTGATGATCCTCTGGATTTTTGCTGGGTCTGTTGTAATTTCACCCTTTTCATTCCTAATTGCATGGATTTGGGCCTTGTCTTTCCTTTTTCTGACAAGGTTGGCTAAGGGTTTGTTAATTTTGTTGATTCTTTCGAAGAACCAACTCTTGGCTTCATTGATTTTTTTGTATCATTCTCTTAGTCTCCATTGCATTGATTTCTCCTCTGATCTTTAGAATTTCCTCCCTTGTTTGAGCTCTGGGGTTGTCCTACTCTTCTTTTTCTAGAAGCTTGAGGTTCAGCATCAGGTTGTTTAATTGGGCTCGTTCTGTTTTCCTAATATGCGTATTCACTGCTATGAATTTCCCTCGTAAGACTACTTTCATTGTGTCCCATAGTTTCCAATATGTTGTATTGTCATTGTCATTTAATTGAAGGAACTGTCTGATTTCTTCTTTAATTTTCTCTGTGACAAATTGGTTATTCAGAAGTGTGTTGTTCAATTTCCACGTGTTTATGAAATTTTTCCAGTTTCTTTTGCCATGGATCTCCAATTTCATCCCACTATGGTCTGATAATATACAGGGAATAACTTCAATTCCTGTGCACTTACTTAAACATGTTCTATGTGTGAGTATGTGGTCTATTTTGGAGAATGACCCATGTGCAGCTGAGAAGAATGTGTATTCTGATTTTGTGGGGTGGAAGACTCTGTAAACATCTCTTAAGTTCATTTGTTCAAGAGTTTGATTGAGTTCTAGTATTTCATTACTCATTTTTTGTCTAGTTGATCTATCTCTTTGTGACAGTGGGGTGTTGAGGTCCCCCACTAAAATTGTATTAGTGCATAGATGACTTTTCATGTCCGTTAGTATTTGTTTTATATAGTTGGACACACTAGTGTTTGGTGCATAGATATTTATGATTGTCATCTCTTCCTCTTGGATTGTTCCCTTTACAAGGATGTAGTGTCCTTCTTTGTCTCTCTTAATCAGTGTTTGTTTGAAATCTACTTGATCTGCCAAGAGGATAGCTACTCCTACTTTTTTGGGGGTTCCTGTTGTATGGAGTATTGTTTTCCACCCTTTAACTTTCAGTCTATGAGTTTCCTTTTGAATTAAGTGTGTTTCTTGTATGCAGCATATTGTTGGATTTTGCTTCTTGACCCATTCTGCCCATCTATTTCTTTTGATTGGTGAATTGAGACCATTAACATTGATGGTTATAACTGAAACGTATTGACTTGTCATTGCCATGACTTTTTCTTTTTGTTGGGTTCTCCCCCTTTCCATTTAATTTCTTGTCATGCCAGATGGGTTCATTCTGCTTTGCTTCCTGGGGTTGTGATCCTCAATGTCTGTTCCTAGGATATTGTGTAAAATTCTTTGGAGTGCTGGTTTGGTATTCACGAAGTTCCTAAGGTGCTCTTTGTCATGAAAGTATCTTATTTCTCCATCAATTTTGAAAAATAGTTTTGCAGGGTACATCAATCTGGGTTGGATGCTCTTTTCTTTTATGGCTTGGAATATGTCACTCCAAGCTCTTCTTGCCTTGATGGTTTGTGTTGAGAAGTCTGCTGTGATTCTGATGGGCTTTCCTTTGTATGTGGTTTGATTCTTTTCTCTGACTGCTTGTAGAACTTTGTTCTTCTGTTGAGTTTCTGGAACCTTACCAATTATATGCCTATGTGTAGATTTTTTTTTGATCAAGGCTATTTGGAGTCTTATATGCCTCACTTATCTGTATGTCAAGCTCTTTTCCCCTACTTGAGAAGTTTTCTGCCATTATTTCTGTGAAGAGATTTTTTATGTCATCTGCACTGTCTCCTGTTTCTTCATTGACTCCGATCAGTCTTATGTTATTCTTCTTTGCATCATCTAGCAGCTGCTGGATTGATTTCTCATGTTCCCTTATAATTTTACAGCAATTTTTCTTTTCCTGGTCACTAATTGCAATCTTATTTTCTGTATCTGAAGTTCTGTCCTCACATTGGCTCATTCTGCTGTGTAGACTTTCAACAGAGCTTTTCAACTCCTGGAAATCTATTTGCATCTGTTTTATGGATTCCATTTGTTTCCTATGCTGAGATTCCATCATGTTTCTGAGCTCCTCTCTAGATTTATTAATCATGTCTTGCACTAGGGGCACAATTTCTCCTGTTATCTGAGAAATTATTTCTGATTTCATTTTTTCGAGATCCTCTTTTGTTGCCAGTTCAGTGGGTCCAGGTGTTTGAGTATCACAGTGTTCCATCTCATTTCCCTTTGGGGTTGCTGTAGGTGATCTGGAAGTCTGGTTTTGAGACTTATTTACGTGTTTTCTCATTTTGACGGGAGGGCGGGGGGGCTGTTGGCGCCTGCGTGGATTACCTCTTCTGAGCTGGGAGAGGTGGGACAGGGGCCAGGAGCAGTGGTAGGGATGGTGGCCCAAAAGCCCTTTCCTGTGGGCTGGGAGCAGCGGGAGGGATGGTGGCCAGGAAACCCCTTCCTCTGGACCAGGAGCAGTGGGACGGCAGCTCAGAAGCCCCTACCTCTGTGCCGGGAGCGGCGGGACTCAGTATAGTGTTCTGGTGGTCCGATGTCCTCTGCGTCTTTGTAGTGTGGAACCAGATGGCTGTACAGAGGAGCGGGGGGGGGGGGGGGGGTCCAGTGGATTGTTGCTGGGGCCCGGGCTGATTCGGCATGTTCAGTGGGACTCGCGACCTCTGTAGCGCGTGCGCAGACCTATCTGTCTGCAGCGGGCTGATTCAGCGTGTGTAAAATAGAAATTAGTAACAGAAAGCTAACTAGAAAATCTCCAAGTACTTGGAATTTAAACAGTGTACTTCAAAAACCCTCTGGACAAATAGAGAATCAAAAGAAATATTTTTATATTTTAAACTGAATTAAAATTAAAATACAGGGAGATTAAAAATGATGGAGTAGAAGCCAGCAGCAAAATACAGCCTGTCTGGGACCTGGAATTGAGATACCTAGAAAACAGTTTAGCAAAGTGAAAAAGAAGTAGGGCTCTGGGAAACAAGACAGAGCCAACCGGAAAAGTGAAAACCAGAGAGAAACTGGAGAAAGCGCAGATGACACAGATTAAAAACAATGAAGCAATCTGGAACACCAGCTCTTAAGGAAGAGGTCCTATGTCCACAAAAATAAAGTAAGCCTGGAGAGGATCAGCAACCCCAGGAAGAAACAACAGACCCACACTTCAAGACCCTCAAATACCCTACAGTTATTGTAAGCTGCAAGTACAGTATGGGGATTTACTCTGAAAGGGACTCCTTCCTCATAGCAGGCTAGGATTAGAGAAGAAATTCACTGCAGTACCTGCCATACTTGGGAGCGATATAATTAGAAGCTCTTTGGGGAAGGGATTTATTGTTTAAGATTGAGCTACTCTTTGAATCAGAAGTCACAGAACATTTCAGGGATTCCAGGGTCATCCCACCACAGTGACTGGGTGGAAAATGTCCATAGGAGACAGTCACAAAGGTCAAGCTAGTGAAAGATCCCCTGAGAAGCTTAAGCAGTGATGAACTCAGGCTGTAAAGAACACAGCAGTCTGGATCTCTGTGGTGAGAAGTCAGGCCCGCTCTGTGGTTTTCTGAGGGAGCTCGGAGTCTGTGAGTGCTGACATGAAGTCCAGAGCACTGCTTGGCCCGACCTTGCAGCACAGAGCTCAGTGGTCTGTTTGCTTTTCCTGCCGACATGATCAGGGATATACCTCAGTTTGGACAGTTCCCATATCCAGGCTTTAAATCTTTTTTCTGATGTTCAAGTTGAATAAGTTTTACTGATCAATTTTCTGTTTCACTTGCAATTTAAGATATCATCTCCTCTATCCTTTTGGGCTCTTTCCACGAGTTTTATATTATAGTTATTATTTTTCAGTTCTGATATTTATATATCATTTTTATTTATTCAACATGGATAAATCCTTCTATTTTTCTAATCAATTTGGGAGTGCTTAAAATTGCTTACTGAACATTTTAAATAGCTGATTTAGGGTCTGTCCGGTAATTCCAGCATCTGTGTTATCTCAGTGTTTGTATTCCCATAAGAATTGAGATTTCTGTGGTTCTTTAGCTGCTAATTAATTTTGACTAAGATATAGTGTCTTGAGACTGAAATTTTTGGAAATCTTTTGGTAAGTGTTGATATATTTGTTTTACCAAGAAACTTAACTGGTTGAGTTCAGCCATCTGTTCTGTCCCATCATCTACAGGAAATGGCTTCAACATCAGTTCAGTTATCAAAACCTTAGCAGAGCTTCTCACATTTGTCCCACATGTGCATCTCTTAAGGGTGGTCCGGATTCTGGACAGAATATGTTAGTTTAGGTTTTTTTGTTTTTTGCTGTACCATGGATCAAACTTAGGACCTTGGGCTTGCCAGGCAGGCATGGCACCACTGATCTAAATCCCCAGCCCTGTTAGTTTAATTTTGAAAGTCTTTAATATACTGATTTATACCAGCTCCAATCACATGCAGTTGTGCCATAAATCTTAGGGCCATTTAACTACTTAATGTGGTTTGTTTCTTTCCTGAGTGTCAGGTAAAAGGGCCGAAGACCAAGACCAGGCCAGGCCACAGCAAGCCTTTATTAGGGGAATAGATCCACCGGGCTGTCTCTGAACAAAGGAGAGACAAAAGCAATATGGGAGGGTCAGGGAGAGTCTTTTATAGAGACTGGGGTGGGGTTTGTAGGGGCTGAGGCAGGGTTGAGTGAGGTAGTGACTAGGGAATGGAGGAGCCGGTGATGTCACTAGGTGGTAGGAGGTGAGCGAGTATTAGGTTACTTTCTAGGCGGGAACAGGGGCATGCTGGGAAGAAGGGTTTATTCTTTGGTGGGAGCAACCATCTTGGCATGACGTCACACAGGGGAGGGGGCAAGGCACCATAGGAAGAGGGCAGCTACTATACTTAATAGCTGCTGAGGTGGTGGGAGACCTGTCACTGAGATCCAGTCTCATCACAATCTTCTCAGCAAATTTCATTTTCTGGAGGCCCCCTTCTAGGTTCTGTAGCCAGAGACATGGGGACTCTGCTACTCTTCTCTGCTGTGATTGCTCCTCTGTCTAAGAGGCAAGAGATAGAGAACAAAATCTAGAGTTAACTACCACTGATTTGGTAGCATTTCAGACTCTGGTATTTTTTTTTCCAACCCCCACTTAATAGTTGCCTCATGAATTCTGCTTCATTGCTGTTTTCAGTAGAGACAGGGTAGAATTTTTTCCTCCTTGCCTGCAACTGGTTCCCAGAATTACTCATTTATTCTCTTGTTTTTACAAGTCCCCTACACCTGAATTTGACCTCATTTTTGGCCCTTTCTCTTGTTGCTCACCTTCCTTCTTCACCAGGCAAGTCCTATGCTACATGATATGTTGTTAGTAACACACAGGTGTTACACACGCTATATTCTACATTTCTGATACTACATTGCTAAATGATTGCTGTGTTGAAATGGCCTTGCATAGCCCTATGCTGATTTCAAGAATAGGTTCATGGAGGCACTTTAGGGGATGCCTCATCACTACTTTACTCCATCAATTACTAACACAGCAGCAAGATAATGAAGGCAAGATTTTGTGATTTCCCAAAGGCATGTTAGCTTTACAGAAAACATTTCCAAGTTGATCTAAGCAATGGAGAAACCACTCCATGAAGGATTAATTATCTATTAATTTATTCCTCCTGGAGTGACCTGGAGGCTAGAAGATGAACTTTCTGTTGTAAGCCCAAGTGTGCTAAGAAATGTGACGTGCCAGCTCCTTCATGTTCAGGGATGGTAGGGATTTGGGGCCTCCCTAGAGGATGCTGTCAGGGCTCTAAAAATGTTCTGCCACAATTAGCACTAACTAGGTTGGATGCCTCTTCTGCTCATGGCTTGCAGGGCCAGTTGGCACATAAACAAATTAACTCCCACTTTGCTTTCTCCCTATCTCCATTCTTCCTACCAGAAGCTCTAGTCTAATAAGCACCCCATTTCAGCCTGTTACTTGCTATATTAATTTGCTTATGCATTGCCTTATTCCTGGGTGTAAGACAAGCTTAGTATTTCCTCTGCCTCATTTCCTTTACTGTTAAGCTTCTTTAATGACTAACTTAAACTTCAGAGAAGAGAACTGAAGTGAATGCCAAAGGAATAATAAATATGGTACTAGTTCTCAGAGTGTGGTCCCTAGACCAGCAGCACTCTGTCACTTGGGAACTTGTCATAAATGGAAATTCTTGGGCTCCACCTGTAGCCTGAGATACTCTTAGGGTGTGCCCCTGCAATTTGTAATTTAAGACCCTTTGGGTGATACTGATGAATGCCCATGTTTGAGAGCCACTGCAAATAAGAAGTCAATAATTGCCTGATAGTGGCATAATGAGCAAGAAGCATGGGTAGGTATGGCTTGCTTCTCAAATTCTTAGGCTGCACTGTTTTTATTTTTCCTCCGTTCTTAGAAAACAACTTGTCTCTCCCCAGCCCAATGTGGCTGAGTAGAATGGATGGGGTAGGCACAGAACATATCTGCATATGATTGGCTGACAGTACCACAGCCTACAGCCCTCTCTGCTGACCAAATCTGATGGTTTGTATCTTTACCATTTGTTCTGTTGGTTACACTTTGGCAGTTATCTCCAGTGATATTTGTGTAATAAAGACCTACTTCTCTTTCCTCCTGGCTCATCCTTTTTCAGGAGTGCTGAAAGTACTTGGAAAACACATTTTCAGAAACCAGACTTCATAAATAAGGCATCATCCTGCTCTCAATGTGTTAATTTAGTAACCCACTGAGACTTCTTGGCTGTCCTTTAACAATTCTTAATACCATATAGGGTTGAACCCAATGTGGGTTTCATTAATGTAGTATATTATAAATAATCAGGATCACTTTGCCTTGTGATGGAAATGAGTTATAAGCTGCATTATCATTTGTGATGGGACAAGGTCTGTCCTTGTTTCCTTGTTTCCTTGTTTCCACAGTGCTGTGATTTGGACATGGACTGAGGGAGTCCTGGGGCTCATGTGTCAGAAGCTTGGTCTCCAGTGTGTCAATGTCGGGCATTAAGGGAAACTTTTTCTCTTCTTTGCCTCATTGTCTCATTTCCTTGCCTTCCCCCACCTTTCCAGCTGCCTGATGGCATAAATCCAACAGGGGCCTGTATAACTGCATTAGAGGATAAGAATTAACCAGTGCTATAGACTAAACAGTACCAGTCAATGGGATGTCAGGGTCATCCCTAACAAAATTGGGCTTAGAAGATGTAAACAAAACTACCTGCAAATATATTAATAGGTTCTGAACATCTCACAGCCTCTTTCATTCATTAAATGCATTTCCATCTTTCTGCATACCTTCTCCTGCCTACATGGGTACTCTTTCAATCCCCCTTAAAACTATCCCTTTACCCCAGCTATAAAAATAATTCCAGAGTCCAACCTCCTGTCTACTGTTTAACCTACTGACATTTTTCTTACCTCCCTCTCTTCCCACTGACATATTCCCTATTTTTCCCCTTCTTCTCTCCTTCCTGCCTCACCCTCCACATCACAGATGTACCACAAATAGCAGTATACCATAGTCTGTAAGTGGTATGGAAAAAAATTATGATACTACCAACACAAGTTTTTTGTTTTGTTTTGTTTTTTGGTACCAGGGATCAAACTCGGGACCTTGTGCTTGCTTGCAAGGCAGGAAGTGTAACCCCTGAGCTAAATCCCCAGCCCCCAACACAAGTTTTAATGTTTATGGTTGATGTATAGTTGGATCTATTAATACAGCTGTAACCAGTAGAAATTCTCTTCTTTCAACACAATGACAGGATCCAACTCAATTAAATTGAATAGGTTGCAGTGGTAAACAATATCTCTTGACAAAGCCAAAAACACATCACTGGAAAACAAAGCCTAATTAAAAAGATCTTCATATCAACAATAAACTCTCTTCACTCTATTGGATCTCAATCCTCAGCATATGCACGCACGCACACACACACACACACACACACACACACAAATAGGAACATGAGAAAACAAGGCAACATAATGCCTCCATGACTCCCAACTCTCCCAAAGCAGATTCAAGGGATACCAAAGGAAAGGAATGCAAACACTGGATAATTAAAATGTACAAAATGATTAAAGAGGAAACAAAGAAGCTTTGCAAGTTTAAAGAGGACATAAGCCAAGATATAGTAAGGCTATCATACAAACTGTCCAATGTGGTTATGGGGGAAAGACATAGAAAATTGGAAGAGCTGACCAAAATGGTTCAAAATGTGAATGACAAATTTACCAAAGATACAGACTTTATGAAAAGGTGCCAAACAGAAAACCTGGAGATGAATCCTACAGAATTCATAGATGGCAGAAATGATCAATGTGTAGATAGATTTTCAGAAAATGAGGACAAAATGGAAATTCATGAGGGTCTACTCAGAAATCTTAAAAAGTAGAATAAGAAAATTCATCCAACAGCTACCAGATGACACTAAGAATACTTACCTAAGGCTAATTGAAGTTAAAGAGAAAATAAAATCAGCACACATGAAAAAAAATCTGTTTATAGAAATCATAGCAGAAACATTTTCAGTATGGAAAAAGAACTCAACATACAGGTAAGCAAGGCTTAGAGAATTTCAGATAAATACAATGATAAAAAAAGCTCCCCACAATATATCATAGTCAAAATCTGAGATGTCTAACAAAATGCAGAATCTTGAAAGTTGTCAACAAAAAGCAAAATAACCACTTATAAATGTTAACCCTATTAGAATTACAGCAGACTTCAACACAAACTTTGAAACCCAAGAGAGCATTGAATGAAGTGTTTCAAGCCCTGAAAGAAAACAACTTCCAACCCAGACTAATATATCCTGCAAAACTATCTTTCAAAATTGATTAAGATAAGGACATTCCATAAAAAAAACTTAAGAGATTAGTGAAAATAAAACCAGCACTTCAAAATAATTTCAAGGATATCCTAGAGAAAGACAATGAAGCCAATAAAGCCAAAAAGTCAGATGGAATGAATATATCAATCAAGGCAATATGACACCTTCCTGCCAGCTTGAACCATCAATGGTACATGCATGACTGTCCCATCAGATACCATGGACAACCCCATCCGGAAGATGTATGCACCACTGATGGTATAAGCTGCCTGGCAGTGAGACATATGAATTATGGCCTGTCCTGAATGTGTTAAACAAAAAGGAAAAAATAAAGGACTGAACAACAGAATAAAAAACACAATGATAGGGATCAGTCAACAGCTTTCAGTAATAACTCTCTATGTAAATGATCTCAACTCCCCAATTAAAAGACACAGATTGGCAGACTGGATCACAAAACAAAACTTGCCAGGTATGGTGGCACATCTCCATAATTCCAACACTTGGGAGGCTGAGGCAAGAGGATCACTACAATTTCAGGGCCAGCCCAGCTGCACAGTGAGTTCAAGGGTAGACTGAACATAGTGAGAACCTGTCTCAAAAAATTTAAAAAAAAAACACACAAAACCAACAGTCTGTTGCATTCAACAGAATTGTCTAATCCAAAAGAAGTCCAAAGATGACAAAACCAAAGAACAGAAAACAATTTTCCATTTGCCAGACCCCAAAAGCAAGCAGGGGTAGCAACTTTATTCTCAGACAAAGTAAACTTTAAGCTAACACTGATCAGAAACAGCAAAGAAGCTCACTACATATTAATTAAGGGAACAATTCAACAAGAAGAGATAACAATTATAAATGTATATGCATCAAGTATCAGTACATATAACTTCATAAAACAAACACTACTGGGCATAAAAGATTAAACACCAATACAATCATAGTAGATGACCTCAATTCACAAATACATCAACTAAATGAAAAATTAACAAAGAAATATCAGACCAGAACCAACTTTTGAACAAATGGACTTAGTAAATATCTACAGACTGTCCTACCCTCTCATAACAGAACACACATTCTTCTCAAAAGCATGCAGAACTTCATCCAAAATAGACCTCATACTAGTCCATAAAGCCTGCTTAAATAAATACAAATGAATTGAAATCACCCCATATATACTATCAGATCATAGGGCCCTAAAACTAGAAATCAATTGCAAAAGAGCCACAGAAATTTTACAAACACCTGGAAAAATTAACACACCACTGAACACTCAGTGACTCACAGAAGAAATCAAAGAAGATATAAACAATCCCTGGAATCAAATGAGAGTGCCAGTACAACATACCATAATATATGGAACACATGAAAGCAATTCCAAGATGGGCATTTATTGCTGTGAATGCTCACATTAGAAAAACAGAGTGAGCTCAAATAAATAACCTAATAATGCACCTCAAGAAACTAGAAAAAATAAGAACAGTCCAAGCCCAAACCTAGTAAAAGGAAAGTATAAACTCCAGAAAAGAAATTAATACATTTGCAATGAAAAAAACATACAAAGAATCAATGAACCAAAGAACTTTCTCTTTGAAAAAAATAAACAAAATAGACAAACCCTTGGACAAACTTAGCAAAAGGTGTAAAGAAAAGACCCACATCAATGCAATTACAAATGAAAAAGGTGAAGTCACAATGGACACCACAAAAAACCAGAAGACCATGAGTAACTACTATGAAAAATGTATTCCAACCATTTGGAGAATCTTAAAGAAATGAATAGATTCCTAGATACATATGAGTTACCAAAACTGATCCAAGAAGACATGAAAAACTATGTACCATCTAATTAAAGGCAATAACTGTGTAGCAGGAAATAAAAACCTACCATCAAAAAACGGTAAAGACCAGATGGATTCACCACTAAGTTTTACAGAACCTTCAGGGAGAACATAATGCCAATACCCTACAAACTTCTTAATGAAATTTAAAGGGAAGGTGTATCTCCAAATTCATTCCTGAAATCAAGCATTGCTGTGATTCCAAAACAAGAAAAGAACCCAACTATAAAAGAAAACTACAGGCCAATCTCTTTAATGAACATAGACACAAAACTCCTCAACAAATATTGGCAAGTAGAATGTAGCAAACCATCAAAAAGATTATACATCACAAACAAGTAAGTTTCAACCAAAAGAGTGAACAGACAAGCTACACAAAGGGAAAAAAATTTGCCAGCTACACCTTGGAAAAACAACTAATATCTAGAATATACAAAAAAGTAGACCTCTTCCAAATAAAAGACCTAGTAAAAAAATGGATAGTTAAAGTGAATAGGCACTTCCCAGAAGAAATATGAGTGGCCAATAAATATATGAAAAAGTGTTCACTCTTTCTTGCAGGATATTGCAATATTGATTATGCCCAAAGAAGAATGTAAGCAGTGCAGGCTGGATAGAGTTAACCCCTCAAATAGCTCATTTTAAGAAGTGAGTCTGAAGGGCCAGGGATTTAACTCAGTGGTGACACCATCTGCCTCACAGGCGCAAGATCCCTAGTTTGATCCCGGTACCAAAAAAAAAAAAAAGAAAAGAAGTGAGTCTGACTGAAGCTTACGTGACTTACGGAAGCACCTCAGAAGCAGTGCAGTAGCTCACAGGTTAGCATGGCCTTCCCACTGCTGGCCACAGCAGAGACCAGAGAAATGGCCTGCAAAGCCGAGGGGCTCAGTATGAGATAACGTAGTAGATGAGGGCAGAGTAACTCACACCCAAATTCCATTCCCACAACTGAAACCTTCTTAACTAAAAGGACGATGTTCTAATTTCAACCATACGTTTTGTCTATTCTGTTCCTAATTCAAGAATGCTTTGTTTTGTCCTTTACTAGCCATGCTTACATTAATTTTCATAGAAACTGTGTGACTGCACATTTTCTCATGTAGTCCTGCCCTTGCACATAGCTCACCTTTACCCCAACTGATTACTAATAAAAATCAGTGGCCTGGATTGGCCAGCACCTTTGTTGGTTGCACCGGCATTGTTCATCCTGGCTCTCCACTTTGTCTCTCTTAGTTCTGTCTTTTGGTTCCCTCCCCCACCGGGCTTGTGTCCTATACTGAGCAGGAGACTGGAGCCTACTGCAGAGGTTTACAGTAATGTTTCAGGGGTTTACAGTAATTTCTGGCCATTAAAGAAATGTAAAATAAAACAACACTGACATTACATCTTACACTAGAAAGAATGGTTTATCATCAAGAAATCCAATAATAATAAATGCTGGTGAGGCAAAAAGGAACCCCTTTGCCTTGTTGGTGGGAATGTAACCTACTACAATCACTATGGAAAATCAGTATAGAGATTTCTTAAAATACCTAAAATAGAAACTCAATTGGACCCATCTACTCCCCTATGAGACAACTTCTTGAAAGAGTTAAAAGACATCATTGCAGTTCTACGTACAAATTTATAATTATAGTAGCACAATTCACAATAACTAAATATTGAAAGCAGTCTATATGTTCACCACCACATGACTGGATAAAGAATGTGTGGTGTTTATGCACAATGGAGTACCACTCTGCTATACAGAAGGATAAATTCAAGTCATCTGTAGGAAAATGGAAGAATTGACACCACATTGCTAAGTGAAATAAAGCAGACACACAAGCTTAAATATCATCACACAACTTCTCTTATATGAAAAATCCAAAGTATAAATTAGTTAAAGAGCAAAATCAAAGACAAATTATAGGAAATAGGAAGAGAGATATTTTGCAAATGGGAAGGGAACCAAGAGATACAGGGAGGGGAAAGCTGGAGAGAGGAAGGGGACCTAAGAAGAATGAAGATGTGTTATGTACATAGAGCAACTACCCCCAATGAAAGCATTCGTTATGTATGACAAACAAAATATTAGTGTGACAGAAACATTTTCAAGGAATATAGCTATACCTATATCTATCTATCTATCTATACTTATGAATTTTATTTTTACATATAAAATTGCTGGGTCATAGGGCAAGTATCTATCTATGTCTTTAATAGATTTCCAAATTTCATACTTCAGCATCACTAAATGAGTGTTTCTTTACTCTCATTAACACTCGGCATTGGTGGAATTTCGCATTTTACCTTCTTGTTTGTATAAAATTTCATTTTATTGTAGTTTTAACTTGCACTTCCCTGGTAGTTGATTAGCTTAAATATCTTAATAGGATATTGGCCCTTTATATAATTTCTTAAGTGAAGTGACTGTCCAAGTCTTTACACAATTTTCTATTGTTCCTTTATCTCTGCCTCTTTGATATGCAGGAAATGTCATATTGCAAATATCTTCTCCAAGACTGTGTCTTGCCTTTTCATTTTCTTTCTTTTTTTTTTTTTTTTTGTATCAGGGATTGAACTTGAACCTTGTCCTTGCCAGGCAGAGGCAGCTCCACTGAGCTACATCCCCAGCCCATCTTTTCATTTTCTTAATGATGTCTTTTGATAAATGTAACCCAACTAATTGTTTTATGTGGTAGATTATTTTGTCCTGGTCAAGAAATTTTTGCCTCTCCCTGAGGATATTAAAATACTGTACTATGTTTTCTTCTAGACACTTAATTGTTATACCATTCACATTTAGATCTGCAGCCTACCAGATTTTCCACGTTTCCCTTTTTTATATGATTTGAGGTAGGGATCAAGATGTGTTTGTATTTCTTCCTCACAAATAGTCATGAAGTATATAAAGAGGACTATCTTTCCCTACTGGACGTTCTTGTAGTCAGTGTTTGCAAGAGGTGTTGTTTCCATTCTTTTATGTTCAACATTTTGTGACCATATTTTTAAATGGTTTCTCCTTGGTGGGAATGTAAACTAGTATAACCATTATGGAAATAAGTATGGAAATTTCTTAAACAATTGAAATTAGAAATTTCATATAACCCAGCTACCCCCCTGCAAGATATTTTCCCCAAAGAGTTTAAGTCATCATACTACAGTAATACATGCATACCAATGTTTACAGCAGCACAATTCATAATAGCTAAATCCCAGTAGCAGCCTGTATAGCCATCAACAGATGATTGGATAAGAAAATGTGGTATCTCTATATATTATGAAATACTACTCAGCTATAAAGTGTGACAAATTTGAGGCATTTGTAGAAAAATAGATGCATTTGGAAAATACAGTGTTAAGTGAAATAAACCAGACACACAAGCTTAAATACCATATGGTATCTCTCACTTGAGTGAAGGAAAGTACAAACAGAGAGAACAATAATGAATGGATAGAAGGGGACAAAGGGACGGATCTCTTGCAATAAGGAAGTGGACCAAAGGAACAGGGGTGAACAGTAAGGAAGAGAGGAAGGGGGAATAAATAAACAAAGTTATGGCATGTCCAGGAAACTAGGAACCTCAATTAATGTAAACGTTATATGCCATAACATGAGCTAAGATTAGTAATATCAACAAGGATGAAAAAAGGGATAGGGGAATTAGAGGAAGAGGGAGAGAATGGGAAGGAAAGGGAAGAGGATTAACAAAAAAGAAACAAGTGGTAGTATGTACATGTAACCACTCCCCAAGATGATTATAAACTGTGTGAACTGCAAACATGTGCTAATACAAATTTAAAAATAGTTTCTCTAGAAACTCTGAATCCATTCTATTATAGTTTAAACCATTGCTTTTATCACTCCCTCAGTGGTGCTAGGAAAATCAGAACTATAAATCTATTTATTCTTTTCCAAGTTTTACACATTGTTCATTATCCCTTAGATTTTATGTACATTAACATTTTTATAATTCCAAGAATTTTATACTTTCAAGATTGTTTTAGATTTATCCACATGTTCACCCTTCCAAATATCCATTATTCCTTATCCATCTGGCATCATTTTTTAACACCTGAAAATATATTGTAGAAATTATTTTAACACAGACCTGACAAATTTTAACTTTTTTCATTTTAAAAAAATTAATTTTATTGGTACATTTAAGGTATACAATACAATGACATTCATCATTGGAAATTTGCACCTTTACATAATCCCTCTTGGTTCTTATTTTTCCCCCTTCCCCTGCCCTCCCATCAACCCCTCCCCCCCTCCCTATCTACAAAGACTTTGTTTCCATTTTTTTCTTTTTCTCATATTAATTCCATTCCCTTCTTTCTTTTCCTCTACCCCTTCCACTTCCCCTTCCCCTTTGCATCTTTTCTTCCTATTTCACATTATCTATTATACCTTTTAGTCCTTATTTACACTTTAAGTTTCTCACACTAGAGAAACTATTCGGCATTTACACATGTGTCCTATTTATTTCACTTAAGAGTATTGCCTCACAATATTTTTTTTCTGAACTCTGTATTGAATTTTGTGGGTTTTTCTTTTTTTATTCTTTATTTTTTATTAGTGCTATTTGCCATACATAACTATCACATTCATCATAGGGAATTTGTACCTGTACATAATATATCTTAATTATTCTTCTTGCTCCTTCCCTTCCCCTCCTTTAAACTTTCCTTCCCCTCTCCATTTACTAAAGCTTTGTTTCCAATTTTTATTTCCATTCTCTTTTTAAAATCCCTGTTCTCTTCCTTCTATTTTCTCTCCCTCCTCCGTTGTTCCCCTTCCCATTTGAACATGTTTTTCCTACTTCCTGATATCTATCCTCCATTTTGCTCCTTATTTACTCTTTGGGATTCTCACACAAGAGAAACAATGCAATATTTAAACATATGCATATGATTTATTTGACTTATAATTATGGTCTTGAGGTGCATCCATTTATCTACAAATGATTCAAGTTTATCTTTCTTTATGGTGGAGTAGTACTTCACTGTATATAAATACTACATTTTCTTTATCTAGTCATCTTTTGATGGGCATATGGGTTGTTTCCAAGATTTAGCTATTATAAATTGTGCTGCTATAAACATGAGTATGCATATATCACTGGGGTATGTTGCTTTTAACTTTTTTGGGATGATACCTAGAAGGGGAATATCTAGGTCAAATGGAATCTCTAATTTTAGTTTTTTGAGGAATTTACATACTGATTTCCATAGTGGTTGTACCAATTTATACTCCTATCAACAGTGGAGGAGGATTCCTTTTTCCCAACAACCTTGCCAGCATTTGTTGTTGGTTGTTTTCTTGATGATAACCATTCTTTCTGGATAGAGATAGAATCTCAATGTTGTTTAAATTTGCATTTTTCAAATGACCAGTGATGTTGAATATTTTTTCATGTATTTATTTGCTATTTATAATTCTTCATCTGAGAAGTGTCTATTGATTTCAGATGCTCATTTTTGGATGGGGTCTTTAAATTTGAGGGGGTCTCAATTATAGGAGGAAAATGAGTCCCTCTTTAACTTTCTAGCCTTCCAAGGTTATAAAGTGTCCTGAAAAAAGACCAAACAAAATCCGCTGGTCCCACAGTACCTATTTAGAGCTGCTCATTTGTCAATGCAAAAGGACACTAAATTCAGAGAGAATCCAATCCATCCTGGGCTTCCTTTTGCCAAAACATATCAAACAGCTGAGAGCCTTTCTGGGAGTGACTGGGTTTTGCAAAATTTGGATTCCAAGATATGCTAAAAATGCCAGGCCCCTTTATCAGCTTTGTAAAGAGACCCAAGCTGTAGACATCTTAATAGCAGCACAAGAAGGAACTTATGCAATTATAAAAGCTGAATGTTGCGTGTAACTTCCTGATACTTCTGCTAGCATCTCAATGGCTGTTCAAGATATTAGAGGACAGGTGAACGCCATGTCAGATTTTGAAGCTCCCTGGTCCTTTTCCTCAGTCTTTTTGTAGGAGGCCATTACTGGTTCTTCCTGGTGGAAACAATGGTTGGCCATATTAATAATCATCTTGCTGATCTTATTGTTTGGCTCATGCATACTTAACTGGTTTTTTGGTTTTGTTTCCTCCAGACTTAAAGCTGTATCCCTATCCAAGATGAAAATGCCTGATGTCTACTGAGAGCCTCTAGATAGACCCTCTAGAGAGTATCTCTGAGTACAATTCTGACCACCTCCAGTCAGAGGTAGCCAGAGTGGTCAATCCCTTTTGCCCCTCACATGGTAAGGGGGACCTCTTCAGAATATTATGGGCTGGATATCTAGATAAAATCATAAAATTAACTGCTCCCACTATACTCCTGATGGAACCAATCTTCTCTTGCTGGTTGTTCAACAACTGAGATTTGGGAGACCAAAGCTAAAAAGATAACTGGGGTAAGAGGACAGTCAATATTTTGGCCCTGGTCCTCCAAGGTCAAAAAGACCCAGGACATGAGGGGATCTGTCTAAAGGACCCTATAACTTTGGTGAGTCACTCAACCTCCTAATCAAGGACATTGTTGGTCCCCAGAGGACAGGAGTAGCCTAGTGTATATCATGCTAGAAGGAGTGTCACTAAAGGGAAAAATGTTCCCATGGTTCCAAAGAGAGCCATGTGGTCTGGCATAGACCATGACCCATCCTGGCAAATGTCACATTTGATAGAGGACAAACTAAAAGAGTTAAGAGGCTCTGACCATGGTCCCCAAAATAATGCCTGAAGCAATTGAACTGACCTTGATATATCAGGATGTAAACTATGATTGACAAAAGTTTCATTTTAACTTGGTTGTGAACACCCCACAATAGGACATAGGCAGAGATGAGTAATTGTAATAGGGCCAGGTGAGTTGGAACTATAGAGATGTACCACACTCTGAATTAAATGGAATCCTTTATTATCAAAGCCAGCTGATCCAGAGTGGCTCATGCCAAAAAGACTCTGGATAAAGGAAAGGCAGTTTGCAAGGTCCTTTTAAGGGCTCTTCTATTTAGGGAGGGCTCAGGGAGTGGGGGAGCATAAGTGGAACTTCACAGGAGCAGGACTTTGCTATGCTAGTGGGGGTCTGGGAAGTTTCACACAGTTTAGTTAAAACAAAGTATCACATAGGTGTGTGAAAGAAATCAAGGAGAAACAGGAGCACTGAGGCAGGGCTTTATTGGGGAAAAATGTTGCCAGGCTGTCTCAAACAATGGGGAGAGAGACTAACCGGGTGAGGTTTATAAAGGGTTGTGTGGCGGGAAAGCACCGTGGGTGTTGAAGATTGGTTGTATTGCTGGGGCGGGTGACGGTGTTTAAACTTATTGGTGGATGAGTAGCGAGGGGGTGGGGTGGCGAGTTCAGTTCTGTTTATGAGAAGCAGGCACCATTTTGAGTAACAGACCTCCCTGTGGTCATTTTGTCTAACAGTGCAGGAGGCTTCTGTTTACAAGGTAGTAAAGATAACATGGTTGCAGACTCACACAGGATACAGTGGTTGGTCTGTTAGGCATTGTCAGGTAAAAGGGCTGAAAAACCAAGACCAGACCAGGCCACAACAAGCCTTTATTAGGGGAATAGATCTGCCAGGCTGTCTCTGAACAAAGGAGAGACAAAAGTAATATGGCCAGGGCAGGGAGTCTTTTATAGAGACTGGGGTGGAACTTGTAGGGGCTGAGGCGGGGTTGAGGGAGGTAGTGACTAGGGAATGGAGGAGCCGGTGATGTCACTAGGTGGTAGAGGTGAGCGAGTATTAGGTTACTTTCTAGGTGGGAACAGGGGCATGCTGGGAAGAAGGGTTTGTTCTTTGGTGGGAGCAACCATCTTGGCATGACGTCACACAGGGGAGGGGGCAAGGCACCATAGGAAGAGGGCAGCTACTATACATAATAGCTGCTGAGGTAGTGGGAGACCTGTCATGCATTAACTGAGGGTGAGAGACCTAAGTTAATTTAGGAGACTCCATTTTGTCTGAACTGCCCCAGTCCTGATGGGAAAACTGTCCTCTGTGTGAACTCTGAAAAGAGGAGGATCTTTTCTCATGTTTGTACTCCTGTGTGATGTCTCAACACACCAGATGTTCTTATCTCATGCCTATACTTCTGCTTTTGATTGGTGCTTAAGGGTTTAGACAAACAACCACAAGGGTTCATATGGAACCCACCCATTGTAAATAACGGATACGTGTTTGCATTTTATAAAGGCTGGTTTTACATTATGTATCTGGTAACCCAGAGGTGCTAACCACGCATTCTTTCTCACTTCTGTAGATACACTTACTGCAGGGCTAGGGAGGGGGGAGGAGGAAAGAGTTTTCTTTATGAAAACTGACCAAAAGTTCAGTCCAGGGCCAGTCTCCTTGCAGGGGATTTGGTCCCAGCTGGAAATAAAGTTCTCTGCGGACTTTACATCGTGTCGTTACTCAGGTGATTATCACTGTTGGGGACTTAGGCCCAAGAAGGGGACTACCAAGGGGGAAGGGGAAGGCAACCACCCAGAATCACTCAACTTTACACAAATGGAGTCAGGTACATAAATGGAGTCATGTTGGCTATTACATAATAACAACATAGGCTAGACACGGGGGGGGGGGGCTCCAATCACTAACCCCTTCTGACAGTTCTGAGGGCCAGCTATTTACAGTCGCTATTCCAGCCCTTTAAAAGTAGGGTCCAATGTGACTCTTTTCCCAATCTACCTTTCCATTTTATTGCTCATCCTTTGGTCATACATGCTTTAATCTTTTGTACAGCTTATTCCCACCTAGAAACTGCCATACTTCAAGTGATCATGCAGATAAAACCCACTATAAAGCTTCTAGACTTCTTCCACTGAGGCCCATCAGATGAACTTCCCAACTAAAGACTTACATCCACTGCTCCCCTAACTACAGCCCCACTCAGCTGAAAGAAGCCAGATTGGTCATTGCTCATTTCCCCAACAACAGCTGGGTGGTTGTCTCAGAGTGGGGATGTAGGGACAGGGGGCACTGTAGGTAGGAAAATATAGGATGAAGGCTTCATTGAGTTTTATAAAAATTAATAAGGTGGCTTTGACCTCTGCAGCCAGAGTCCAGCAATTAAAGGGCAATGACAACTAGACTCTGAGGAATTGGAAAGACAAAGGCAGCTGGACTCAAGTAATTAGAAAGACAAAGGCAAAGTATTCAAGGGCTGGAAGGTCCCAGGTAGTGTGATTACCATAAGAATCAAACATTTCCCCTTTACTTAATCCTTAGGCCTAACTATGGTCCATAAAGTCCCTCAATCCCTAATCTTACCCACCACCAAAGCACAGGAAAGGGTCACATGTCCAGGAGAAATCCAAGATTAGGATGAAATACAAGCCTGGGAGCCAATTAGATTCCAGAAATTCTCCTGGTACAAAGATCTCAATAAAAGGAGCTAAACACAAGAAATTCACAACCAACTCACTTTCAAATTCTCCCTACTCATCCAGAGTAGCTGTCAGCTCCCTTTTTCTCCTTTCTCATCTTCAAATAAATTGTCCCCTTTTAAACAAATAAAGAAATTTGTGGGGTCTGATTTTTTTGAGTTCTATATATATTCTAGGTATTAGTCCTTTATCTGCGGAGTAGGTGATAAAATTTTTTCCTATTCTGAGGGTTCTCTTCATTCTGTTGGTGGTTTCTTTTGCTCTGCAAAGGCTCTTTAATTTAATGCGATCTCAGTTTTTTTCAGAATCAGTTGTTGATTCTTTGTAATATTTCCTGTACAATCAGGGTTTTGTTCATAAAGTCTTTGCCTACATCTATGTCTTCAAGAACTTTACCTATTTTGTCTTCCAGCAGATTAAGTGTTTCTGTTTAAATATTTAGGTGTTTGCTCCATTTTAATTTTAGTTTAGTACATGGTGAGAAATATGGGTCTAGGTTCAATCTTCAGCATGTGTAAGGACAGTCTTCCCCGCACCATTTATTAAAGAGGCTATCTATATTCCAGTGAATGTATGTTTGACATCTGTCAAAAATAAGGAGGTGGAGTGTGTTTGGAGTTTTTTCTACATATTCTATTCGGATTCATTGCTCCACAGGTCTGGGTTTTTCTTGTTGGTTTGTTTGTTTTTGTTTTGTCCAATATTGAGATACGTGAGTAGGCCACGGCAAAGCTGGCTGGGTAAGCAGGCATGACCTGTTAACTACAATATCCTGGACACATGTGCAGAACAGTTCCTAAACCCTGCAGATGGACTTCTCATGAGAACTCAAGCAGGTTTTTAATAGGATAGCCTAGATCTGATGTCATCCAGAGGCATAGTATCCCCACATCACCTCTCAGGACCCACATGTAAAAGTTCTCATGGGTTTCCTTGAGCTCTGGACAGCAGAAAAGGACAAGCAAGCCACACAGAGCTTGCTATTGTAACTTTCCACAATTGCCCATGCTGCATTGTCCAGACACAGTGTGTACTTTTATTTGTGCTTTTACCCTCTTTTTCTCTTTACTCAGCCCAAGTGTGCTGTGCAGAGCCAGTTTCTCCCCGACTCTTCCTTTCACTTTCTCAAATAAACTTTTCCACCATTTGGGGGGGGGGCTTGTTTTATTCAATTCTTTGTTTGAAGCAAGAAGAACCTGAAATCTAACTCTAGAGGGAGAGACAAGCTACTCAGAACCCAGTGACATTTAATTGGCAAGCCACTTTTAGAGTCAGCCGACCTAATAACAGTACTATGTTGTTTTTATTATGGTAGATTTGTAGTATAATTTCAAATCATAATGTGATGCCCTCTGCCTTGTCCTTGTTGCCAAAAATTGCTTTTACTGTTGCAGGTCTCTTCAGGTTCCATATGAATTTTAGAATTGTTTTCTCTAGTTCTACGAATTATTCTGTTGCTATTTTGATTGGCATTGTATTACATCTGTATAACAGTTTTGGAAGTATGGCCATTTCACTATATTGATTCTATGTATGCAGTAACAGGGGGATATCTTTCCATTTTCTGAAATCTTCAATGTCCTTTTTCAGAGTACTGCACTTTTCAATGTGAATGATTTTCACTTCCTTCACTAGATTGATTTCTAAGGGTTCCATTTTTTCTTGAAAGTGTTGCAGAAGGTGTTGTTTCCCTAATTTCTCTCTCTGTGAGTTTGCTATTCATGTTCAGGAAAGCTACTTATTTATTAGTGTTGACTTTGTATCCTGCTATGCTAACAAATTTGATTATTAATTCTAGAAGTCTGTTGATGGAGTTTTGGGCATCTTCTATATAGAGTATCATGTCATCAGCAAATTATGATAACTTGACTTCTTACATTCCTATCCATATTCTTTTTATTTCTTTCTTTTCTCTAATTTCTCTGGCAAATGTTTCCAGAATTATATTGAACAGGATTGGATATCCTCATCTTGCTCCTGATTTTAGAGTGAAAGTTTTTAGTTTTTGACCATGTAGTATGATGTTGGCTGTTGGTTTGTCATAGATGGGTTTTGTCAGATTGAGATAAAGATCTTCTATTCCAATTTTCTGTAGGATTTTTATCATGAATGGGTGTTGAACTTAGTCAAATGCTTTTTCTGCTTCTATTGAGATGATCGTGTGGTTTTTGTCATTGGTTCTGTTAACATGATATATTACATTTCTTGATTTGTTTAGGTTGAACCATTCCTACATCTGTGGGATGAATACTACTTGGTCATGATGTTTAACCTTCTTGATGATTTATTGCACTCTGTTTGCCACTATCTTATTGAGGATTTTTGCATCTGTGTTCATTAAGGAGATTGTCCTGTAGTTCTCTTTTTTGGTTAGATTGTCCTCTGGTTTTGATATCAGGGTAATGCTTGCTTCCAGGAATGACTTTGGGAATATTGCTTTCCTTTCAATTTCATTAAAGAGTTTGAGGGATGTGGGGGACTGCCCCATTGATTATGTCCAAAGCAGGCCTTAAGGAATGCAGGCTTGTAAAGAGTTAACCTTACAGTTCGCTTGTTTATAGAAGTGAGTCTGGCCAAAGCCCATATGCTGAGGTAAGACTGACTGTTACCCAAATTCCATTCCCAGACTTAAAACCTTCTTTACTAAAAAGACAAGATGAACTATTAATCACAACCTATATTTTGTCTGTTTTGTTCATAATTCAAGAATGCTTTGAGAACACACCGAATCAGCCTGCTGCAGACAGGCAGGTCTGTGCACGCCCTACCAAGGTCCTGAGTTGCGCAGAAGACCCCGAATCACCCCACTGCAGACAGACAGGTCTGCCCATGCCCTACTGAGGTCCTGAGTTGTACAGAACATGCCCAATCAGCCTGTTGCAGACAGGCAGGTCTGCCTATACCCTACCAAGGTCCCCAGTCATGCAGAACACACGCCAAATAAGCCCGCTGCAGACAGGCAGGCCTGTGCACACCCTACCGAGGTCCTGAGTCGCATGGAAGACACCAAATCACCCCGCTGCAGACAGGCAGCCACCTGATTCCACACTAAAAAGATGCAGAGGACACCAGACCACCAGACCAAGGTACTGAATCCCACTGTTCCCAGCCCAGAGGCAGGGGCTTCTGAGCCATCGTCCCACTGCTCCTGGTCCAGAGGAAAGGGCTTCCTGGTCACCATCCCTCCCGCTGCTCCCAGCCCAGAGGAAAGGAGTTTTGGGCCACTTTCTGTCCTGCTGCTCCTGGCCCAGAGGAAGGGGCTTCCAGGCCACAATCCCTCCCACCGCTCCTGGCCCAGAGGTAGGGGCTTCTCAGCCACCATCCCACTGCTCCTGGTCCAGAGGAAGGGGTTTCCTGGTCACCATCCCTCCAGCTGCTCCCAGCCCACAGGAAAGGGCTTTTGGGTCACCATCCCTACCGCTGCTCCCGGCCCCTGTCCCAGCTCACCCAGCTCAGAGGAGGGAATCTGTGTAGGCACTAACAGGCCCCCACCCCAGTCAAAATGAGAAAACATGTACATAAGTCTCAAAACCAGACTTCCAGATCACCTACAGCAACCCCAAATGGAAATGAGATGGAACACTCTGATACTCAACTACCTAGACCCACTGAACTGGCAACAAAAGGGGATCTGGAAAAAATGAAATCAGAAATAATTTCTCAGATAACAGGAGAAATTGTGCCCCTAGTGCAAGACATGATTAATAAATCTAGAGAGGAGCTGAGGAACATGATGGAATCCCAAAATGAGAAACAAATGGAATCCATAAAACAGATGCAAATAGATGTCCAGGACATGAAACACTCCACTGAAAGTCTACACAGCAGAATGAGCCAATGTGAGGACAGAATTTCAGATATAGAAGATAAGATTGCAATTAGTGACCAGGAAAAGAAAAGTTGCTTCAAAATTATAAGGAAACAGGAGAAATCAATCCAGCAGCTGCTAGATGATGCAAAAAAAAGAATAACATAAGACTGATTGGGCTCAATGAAGAAACAGGAGAGAGTGCAGACGACGTGAAAAATCTCTTCACAGAAATAATGGCAGAAAACTTCCCAAGCAGGGGAAGAGAGCTTGACATACAGATAAGTGAAGCATAGAGGACTCCAAATAGCCTTGATCAAAAAAAAAATCTACACATAGGCATATAATTGTTAAGATTCCAGAAACACAACAGAAGAACAAAGTTCTCCAAGCAGTCAGAGAAAAGAAACAAATCACATACAAAGGAAAGCCCATCAGAATCACAGCAGACTTCTCAACACAAACCATCAAGGCAAGAAGAGCTTGGAGTGACATATTCCAAGCCCTAAAAGAAAACAGCCTCCAACCCAGATTGATGTACCCTGCGAAACTATCTTTCAAAATGGATGGAGAAATAAGATACTTTCATGACAAAGAGCACCTTAGGAACTTCGTGAATACCAAACCAGCACTCCAAAGAATTTTACACAATAGCCTAGGAACAGACGTTGAGGATCACAACCCCAGGAAGCAAAGCAGAATGAACCCATCTGGCATGACAAGAAATTAAATGGAAAGGGGGAGAACCCAACAAAAAGAAAAAGTCATGGCAATGACAAGTCAATACGTTTCAGTTATAACCATCAATGTTAATGGTCTCAATTAACCAATCAAAAGAAATAGACGGGCAGAATAGGTCAAGAAGCAAAATCCAACAATATGCTGCATACAAGAAATGCACTTAATTCAAAAGGAAACTCATAGACTGAAAGTTAAAGGGTGGAAAACAATACTCCATACAACAGGAACCAGAAACAAAGCAGGAGGAGCTATCCTCTTGGCAGATCAAGTAGATTTCAAACTAACACTGATTAAGAGAGATGAAGAAGGACACTACAATCTTGTAAAGGGAACAATCCAAGAGTAAGAGATGACAATCATAAATATCTATGCACCAAACACTAGTGTGCCCAACTATATAAAACAAATACTAACAGACATGAAAAGTCATATATGCACTAATACAATTGTAGTAGGGGACCTCAACACCCCACTGTCACAAAGAGATAGATCAACTAGACAAAAAATAAGTAACGAAATACTAGAACTCAATCAAACTCTTGAACAAATGAACTTAAGAGATGTTTACAGAGTCTTCCACCCCACAAAATCAGAATACACATTCTTCTCAGCTGCACATGGGTCATTCTCCAAAATAGACCACATACTCACACATAGAACATGTTTAAGTAAGTGCACAGGAATTAAGTTATCCCCTGTATATTATCAGACCATAGTGGGATGAAATTGGAGATCCATAGCAAAAGAAACTGGAAAAATTTCATAAACACATGGAAATTGAACAACACACTTCTGAATAACCAATAGGTCACTGAGAAAATTAAAGAAGAAATCAGACAGTTCCTTCAATTAAATGACAATGACAATACAACATATCGGAAACTATGGGACAAAATGAAAGCAGTCTTATGAGGGAAATTCATAGCAGTGAATATGCATATTAGGAAAACAGAACGAGCCCAATTAAACAACCTGATGCTGAACCTCAAGCTTCTAGAAAAAGAAGAGCAGGACAACCCCAAAGCTCATACAAGGGAGAAAATTATAAAGATCAGAGGAGCAATCAATGCAATGGAGAGTAAGAGAATGATACAAAAAGTCAATGAAGCCAAGAGTTGGTTCTTCGAAAGAATCAACAAAATTGACAAACCTTTAGCCAACCTGGTCAGAAAAAGGAAAGAAAAGGCCCAAACCCATGCAATTAGGAATGAAAAGGGTGAAATTACAACAGACCCAGCAGAAACCCAGAGGATCATCAATACCTACTTCCAGAACCTATACACCAATAAGATGGACAACACAGAAGAAATGGACAGATTCCTAGATACATATGAATTATCAGAGTTGAACGAAGAAGATGTACAAATTCTGAACAACCCCGTATCAACCAATGAAATTGAAAATGTAATTAAAAAATTATCCACTAAGAAAAGCCCGGGCCCTGATGGCTTCACTGCTGAATTCTACAAGACATTTAGAGAGGAACTGCTGCCACTACTGTTTAAGCTCTTCAGTGAAACTGAAAGGGAAACAATACTCCCAAATTCATTCCTGGAAGCAAGCATCACCTTGATCCCCAAAGCAGAGAAAGACCCAACTGAAAAAGAGAACTATAGGCCAATCTCACTAATGAACATAGATGCAAAAATCCTTAATAAGATACTGGCAAACAGAATGCAGAAGATCATCAAGAAGATCATACACCCTGATCAAGTGGGATTCATCCCAGGGATGCAGGGATGGTTCAATATATGAAAATCAGTCAATGTAATAAATTATATCAATAGAGCCAAGGACAAAATCCATATGATCATCTCAAAGATGCAGAAAAAGCATTTGACAAAATCCAACATGCATTTATGATAAAAACCCTACCAAAAATTGGAATAGATGGTCTCTACCTCAAACTGATAGAAGCCATCTATGAAAAACCAACAGCCAATATCATACTAAATGGTCAAAAACTGAAATCCTTCACACTCAAATCAGGAACAAGACAAGGATGTCCACTATCACCACTCTTGTTCAATATAGTTCTCAAAACATTAGCCACAGCAATTAGACAACAGAAAGAAATAAAAGGAATAAAGATAGGTAATGAAGAAGTCAAATTATCATTATTTGCAGATGACATGATACTCTATATAGAAGACCCCAAGAACTCCACCAAAAGTCTTCTAGACTTAATAACCAAATTCAGTCAAGTAGCTGGTTACAAGGTCAACACACAAAAATCAATAGCATTCCTCTACACCAATGACAGACTCACTGAGAGAGAAATAGGGCAAATAATTCCTTTCACAATAGCATCCAAAAAACTGATATACCTAGGAATCATCCTAATGAGAGAAATCAAAGACCTCTTCTCTGAAAACTATGGCACTCTGAAAATAGAGATTGAAGATATCAGAAAATGGACAGACATCCCCTGCTCCTGGGTAGGAAGGATTAATATAGTGAAAATGGCCATACTTCCAAAACTGCTATATAGATTTAATGCAATTCCAATTGAGATCCCAGCAGCATCCTTCATGGACCTTGAGAAAACAATCCAAATTTCCTTTGGAACAAGAAGAGACCCAGAATAGCAAAAGCAATTCTAGGTAACAGAGACATGGCAGGGGGTATCACAATCCCCAACCTGCAACTATATTACAAAGCTACTGTGATAAAAACATCATGGTACTGGCAAAGAAACAGACTTGAGGACCAGTGGAACAGATTAGAAGATGCAGAAACAACGCCAGACACACTCAACCATCTCATCTTTGACAAAGATGCCAGACACCCTCACTGGAGGAAAGATAGCCTCTTTAATAAATGGTGCTGGAAAAATTGGGCTTCAACTTGACAAAGATTAAAACTAGACCTGTATCTCTCCCCATGCACTAAACTAAAATCAAAATGGATTAAAGATCTAAATATTAAAATAGAAACTCTGAACTAGTTGGAACAGAGGTTAGGTAGAACCCTTGAAGACATTGGTGTAGTAAAAGATTTTATGAACAAAACCTCAGTTGCCTGTGAATTAGCACAAACAATCAACAAATGGGATCTCTTCTTATTAAAAAGCTTCTGCACAGCAAGAGAAACCACCAGCAGTGTGAAGAGACAACCCACAATGTGGGAACAAATCTTCACCTGCTCTTCCTCAGACAAAGGTCTACTATCTCGAATCTATAAAGAACTTAAAAAGATCAGACTTCCCAAATTGAAAGACCCAATCCGAAAATGGGCATCTGAAATGAACAGACATTTCTCAGACAAAGAAGTACAAATAGCAAATAAATACATGAAAAAATGTTCAACACCACTGGTCATTCGAGAGATGCAAATGAAAACAATGCTGAGATTCCACTTCATTCCAGAAAGAATGGCTGCTATCATGACATCAACCAATAACAAATGCTGGCGGGGCTGTGGGGAAAGAGGAACCCTACTCCACTGCTGGTGGGAGTGTAGACTGGTGCAACCACTGTGGAAATCAGTATGGAGATACCTCAAAGAACTAGGACTGGAAGTCCCATTTGACTCCGCTATTCCACTGCTGGGGATCTTCCCCAAAGAATTAAAAGAATCATACCACAGTGATATATGTGCACCCATGTTCGTAGCAGCACAGTTTGTAATAGCTAAAACTTGGAAACAGCCCAAATGCTCATCAACTGGAGACTGGATAAAGAAAATGTGGGGTTTTTTTTAAATAAAATGGAGTACTACTCAGCCATAAAAAATGAGAAATTAGAGACATTTATAGCTAAGTGGATGCACACTGAGGCGATACTCTTAAGTCAAATAAATAGGACACACTTGCATAAATACCAAGTAGTTTCTCTGGTGTGAGAAACTGAAAGTGTAAATAAGGACTAAATGTATAATAGGTAATGTGAAATAGGAAGAAAAGGGGCAAAGGGGAAGGGAGTGAGAGGCCTAGGGGAAAGGATAGAAGGGAATGGGATTAATATGAGAAAATGGAGAAATAGGAACAAAATCTTTGTAAATAGGGAGGACTGGAGGGGTTGAAGGGAGGGCTGGGCAAGGGTGAAAAATAAGAACCAAGAGAGACTATGTAAAGGTGCAAATTTCCAATGATGAATGTCATTATATTGTATACCTAAAATGTTCCAATTTTTAGAATGAATAATCGATAATGTAAAATAGGAAGAAAAGGTCCAAAGGGGTAGGGGTAGTGGGAGGGGCAGGGGAAAGGAAAGAGGGGAAAGGAAAAAATGATGAGAAATGGAAAAAAATGGAAATAAAGTCTTTGTAAATAGGGAAGGGTGCGGAGCATGAAGGGAGGGCTAGGAATGGGGAAAAAATAAGAACCAAGATGCATTATGTAAAGGTACAATTCCCAATGAGAAATGTAATTGTGTTGTATACCTACAATGTACCAATAAAAGAATTTAATACAAAAAAAAAAGAATGCTTTGTCTTTTCCTTTACAAGCCTTGCCTGCATCTGTAATGTGTCCATAGCATCTACGTATCCTCTCAAATAGCCCCTTTACCCCAATATGTGATGTCACCAATAAATATTGACAGCTCAGGGCCTTTGCTTGTTCAGCCTTGCTTGCATGAGCATTGGTCATCCTGGATCCCTGTATCGCTGTGTCTTTAACTCTGCCTCTAAATCTTTCTTTTGCCATGCATCATATCACTGAGCAGGAGATTGGAACCTGCCATGGGAGTCTCCAGTAGAGGGGTAGTTGCATTAAATATTCTCTAAAGTTTTTGTAGAATTCAGCAGTGAATCCATCAGGATCTAGGCTTTCCTTGTTGGTAATTTTTTTTTTTCAACTTCATTGACTCATATTTAATTAGTTAGAATGTTTGTATCTTCTTGATTCAGCATTGGCAATTTATACGTATCCAAGAATCTGTCCATTTTTTCTGAATTGATCATCTTATTGGAGTACAGGTTCTCAAAGTAAGTACTAATGATCTTTTGAATTTCTGCAGGATCTGTTGTGATTTTACCCTTTTTATTCCTAATTGCATGGCTTTAGGTCTTTACTTTCCTTTTTTTGATAAGATTTGCTAAGAGTTTATCTATTTTATTTACTCTTTCAAAGAACCAACTCTTCAACTCATTGATTTTTTGTATTGTTTTCTTACTTTTAATTGCATTAATTTCTGCTCCAATCTTTTTCCTCATATAAGATTTGGGTTTAAACTGCCCTTTTTCTAGAAGCTTGAGATTCAACATTAGGTTATTTATTTAAGCTCATTCTGTTTCTGTGATGTGAAAATTCACTCCTATAAATTCCTCCATAGGGCTGCTTTCATTGCATCCCATAAGTTCTGGCATGTCATATTGGCATAATCATTTAATTGTAGAAACTCCCTAATTTCTTCTTTACTTTCATCTGTGAACTTTTGGTTGTCCATGAAGGTATTATTTAATTTCCATGTATTTATATATTTTTTGTGGTCTCTTTTGCCATTTATGTCCAATTTTATTGCACCATGATCTGATACCATCTGCGGGATAATTTCAGTTCCTTTGCATTTAATTAAACATGTTCTATAAGCTAGCATGTGGTCTATTTTGGAGAATGTCCCATGTGCTGCTGAGAAAAGGCATATTTTGGTGTGGGGTGGAACTCTCTGTACATATCTACAAAGTCCATGTGTTCAAAGTTTTGGTTACACTCTGATATTTCTTTGTTGAATTTTTTTTTTGTCTAGTTGATCTATTGATGACAGTGGGGTATTGAGTTCTCTCATTACAATTGTATTAGTGTTTATCTGATTTTTATATACATTAGTGTTTGTTTTATATAATCAGGTGTATCAGTATTTGGGGCATAAACAGTAATGATTGTGAAGAGATCGTCATCTGAGATTGTTCCCTTAACCAGTATGTAGTGACCTTCTTTTTCCTCTTATGATCTGTCTTGGCTTCAAATCCACTTTGTCTGCAAATAGACTATCTACTCTTGCTTTTTTCTGGGTTCCTGTTACATGGAGTATTGTTTTCCATCCTTTGACTTTCAGTCTATGAATTTGTTTTTGAGTTAAATGTGTATCTTCTATGCAGCATATTGTTGGATTGTATTTTTTGATCCATTCTGCCAATCTGTTTTTTTAGATTGGTAAATTCAGACCATTCACATTACCAATAGGTATTGACTTATCCTTGTAAATGTATTATTTTGTTGTTGTTGGTTCCTTCTCTTTCTCTTTTATTTAATTGTTTGCTTTGCATAGTTGATCCATTCTATTGGGGTTCTTGGAATTATTATCTTTGTTGTCTTTTTCTGGAATATCCTTGAGAACATTTTGGAGTTCTGGTTTGGTGGTCATGAATTTCTTCAGGTGTTCTTTATTGTGGAAGTATCTTATTTCTCTATCAATTTGGAAAGATAGTTTTGCAGGGTACATCAATCTGGGTTGGAGGTTTTTGTCTTTGAGGGCTTGAAATACTTCACTCCAAGCTCTCCTTGACTTAAGGATTTGTGTTGAGAAGTCTGCTATGATTCTGATGGATTTTCCTTTATAGGTGATTTGTTTCTTTTCTTAAACAGCTTTTAATATTTTGTTCTTGTGTTGAATTTCAGGGATCTTGACTATTATATGCTTTGGTGAAGTTTTTTTCCTAATCATGGCTATTTGGGGTAATATATGTTTCACTTATCTCCAAGTCAAATTATTTTTCCATGCTTGGGAAGTTTTCTGATATTACTTCTGTGAATAGGTTTATTATATCCTTTGTGATTTCTTCTGATTTTTCATTGATTGTAATTAATCTTATGTTATTCTTTTTCACATCACATAGCAACTGTTTGATTGATTTGTCATGGTCCCTTGCTATTTTTAAGAAGTTTTTAATTTGGTGGTTGCTAACCATAAATATGTATTCTAGATCTGATAGTCTGTCTTTCCACTGGTTGATTATACTGCATATACATTCAATACAATTTTTAATCACCTAGATATCTGTTTGAATCTGTTTTATGGAATCTAGCTCTTTCCTATGTTGGGCATTCATGGTTTCCATCACTTTTCTAAGCTCTTCTATTTTGTTTTATCTGTATCTACTCTAGATTCACTAACCATATCTTTCATTATGGTCAACATCTCTTTAGTAAACTGTGCAAGTACTTCTGATTTGTTTTTTTAGAGCCCTTTTCATCTGCTTTGCTGTTTCTGCTGTGATCATTTGAGAAAGTCCTGCTGGGTGGTGTTGTGCCCAGATCGCGAGGTCCCCAAAGACCACCTAGGAGCCGATTCCGATGCAAACACAGGAGGGTCGTTTATTCAAGCTCGAGCAGGGACTCTCATCTGACACCGACACAGCGGGTCAGGATTGAGAGCCCCGACTCTAAAACACCAGGGGTTTTTATAGAGGTTACAGCAAGGCACGGGGTTTCAAAAAGGCGTGGGGTTTCAAATCACACGCAAATCACACAATTGGCTAGCGTTTAGCAAGTTTTGAAAGTTTAAACCTAATTGGTTGGGCCTTGCACGCTGAACTGCAAACGGCTGCTCAAGTCATCGAAAAGAACATCTGGGATACTGGGGTATTGGGGTAACTACTGATTAGCTGTTGTAGGCCATCGAGAAGAGCATTTGGGACATTGAGGCAGCTACTGATTAGCTGTTGCTAGGCTAGTTGCTAGGGGACTGCTGAACATTATCACAGGCAGGTGGCCAAAGTGCATCTTGTGGTTTTTCTTGGAACTAGAATTTATGTCCAGGCCACCTTACTCTAAGATGGGGCCAAATTTTAAAGTGGAGTTACTCAGGTCTCACAGTGGCTTTTGATTTCTTCCACCTCAGTGCCCCCTGGATTTGCCTTTGGCAAACTGGAGGTCTGGGGTTGCATCTTGCTTTCCTGTTTTTCTCATTTTCTATTTTTAATTTGTTTTCTGTGTTGATGTTTGTAAGTTGCTTATAGCAGGTAGCTTTGTTACTAGTACGGAGACCTCTTTAGGAAATGATTACATTTCAAATATGTCTTCTATGCGTACTGACTTTTGACTTGCAAGTCTGTCCTAAGATCCTGCCTCTTCAATTTGTTAGGGGTTAAAAGTTGGTGTCTATTATTCTAACACTCAGTTCTTTGGTCCCTTGGTATTGTTTATGACCCCCAGATAATCCTGGTATTGCCATAGAAGGAAGAAAAACTGATCAAACAAGTATGTCACCTTGGGTAAAGTAGTATGACTAGTAATAACAATAACATCAAGCACAGTCCAGAAAATGACAAACTGATAACTATTAATGTGTCACCTTTAACCACAAGCACAAGTTTTATAGTTATATAAAAAATCTAAAACCAACCGGAAAATTATATACAGTAAAAATCCACTTAATAGAGCTACTTTATCCCCAGGGGAGAGAATTTAAAAGGGATAAAGGGAAAAATGAAAAATAAAAGAAGAGAAGGAGATTAGAAGGCTGAAGGATAAAGGAAGATCCTCAAGCTTCATGAAACTAGTGAAGAAAACAGGAGATAAAGAAAGAAGGAAAAAATAAAAACAAGAGCAAAGAAAAACAAAACAAAAACCTCCAAACAATATTCACACTCATGAAAAAAGAAAAACAGACACTCCAAAATACAAAAAAAAAAAAAGAAAGAAAGAAATTTCTCTGTGATTTCAAGCCTGTGGTTATTTTCTGATGTCTACAGATTTATAGTAGTATCCAAGTCAGTGCCCAGATCTGTGCTGGGTAACCCAGTAAGTCTGAAGCAGGATTAAGGTGAGCTGCTGGATAATCCCAGCAAGACTACAGTAGGGTTGGGGTGTGGCACAAAGATGCTTTCAACACCTCAGAAGTTCAGGATAATTCTGGCCTCTGGCTGTGGGGCTGAGGCCTGAGTCTTCAGCCAGCAAAACTCTTGTACTAGGTGATATTTTCCCAATGATTTGACTATTGGTAAAATGAGTGTGTAGCATGGCACCAGTAATTCTGTAGGCAAAAATTTATCAATAATGGGCATTAGCCCCTGCCTAGCCTCTCTCTTAATGTAATGCTGCCTTCTGTGAGGGTACAGGTTGCAGTGTTCAGTTGAATGACCTCTGGAGTGGCTTTGACCACCCTCCTGGGGGTGTCATCATACCAAGCTTGGAGAGCAACTTCCAGCAAAGAAATTGAGTCTAATGTCATCAGGCTGGCTGGGTCCCTAGCATCTCAGACCAGGTTGCCAGGGGTTTGAATGACAGAGTGGCTCTGAGGAGGATGAGCATATCTCTTCGAATTACTGGTATAGGACACTCTGGTATTACCTTAGAGGTGGCTTAGAAAAAGAAATCTTCCAACCAGCAGTTCAGAGTGGTGGTTAAGAAAGCTTCGAGGACTACAACTGAGGGACATGATGATCACTTATCCCAATAAGAGATTAAAACTGAGTAAGATGCCCCAGTAAAGCAAAGAAAAATCATTTTTTGTCACCTACATTTAGAGTAACCCAATGCTCCTGCAAAGTAATGAGAATGCTCTTGTGTGGGAGCCATGCAGGCCGCCTCAGGCACTGTCATTTATTGTCTGAGCATTGTTCCCTAAACACCAGGGTGATGGTGACCTCACTCTGCGCTGGGAATGAAGGCATTCCTTCCTCCAATCCCAAGAGTCCTTTTCCATGTTCTGTGAGGCCCAACAAGTATTTGGCGGCTTTAGAGGGCATTCCTTTGCCCAGTGCCCTGACTGCTTGTACCTGAAGCACCCTGACTTGTTTCTATTACTCTGGATTATCTCAGTTCTCTTTGGTGCCATAAGACGTATCATGACCCTTGTCCATTAGGGTGACCACGACTTTGGGCTGCCTTTTTCTCTTACTCAACTCCCATTTGTCCCCTATTTTGTCACCATTATTAAAGACCCAATAAGCCACGTCAACCACCAGACTGAACTCAGCTTGTGGGCCCTGTTGGAGTTTATGGAGCTTTTTCTTCTTATCTCTAGCTAGTTGGCTAATAAAGTACTGTCCTGGGATAATTTGACCTTTCCTAGATGCTGGGTTTAGATTAGTGTGTTCAGAGAGTGCTTCTTCAACCCAGTGCTGGAAATCAAGTGGGACCCCCACCCCCCATGTTATAATCCCATCCAGGCTCTTCTTGGACTCCAAATAATGGATAATAGCTGATTATCAGTGAATGCAGCCATGAAGGGTTCTTCCTTAGCCTGTCTTGCAGCTCTTATAACCCTTTGTCTTTCTACTGTAGTGCAACAAGAAACCAGGATGAATTGGACAACTCTCCACTTCAGATTAAAAGCCATTGTGTGGATGTGGAAGACATCAGCAAACTTTTCAGACTCCTCAGCCCAGTTTTTCTTTGCATTGCTGAATTTCTGTCAGTGAAAAAGGTACACCAAGATGGCACCATATGTGCCTGTCATTTCTTGAAGGGCTAGAACATTGGCAAGCTTTGATGCTGAGTTCCCTAAATCTGGTGCATTATGGTAGGCAGACCCGGACCTGTTATGGGGTGGGCTCTGAGGGGGTTCTTTATCTCCTGGGGGTACTGACTATACAGGTAGGTAAGGGAGTAGCCTGCGGGTCAGAGAAGCTAACAAGAAAGAGTCCTCAGCAGCATCAGCAAGTAGAGCAGGTAGAGATCAGACTGTTGGTAGGAAACCATGAAGACTTGAAAGTAAGACATCTCTGACCATTTTCCCTGTTCTTTACAAGCAGCAAGTCAGGTGGAATGGATGAGCCATATCCCTACATGGGTCTATGGGACCTTACAGGCCTTTCTTGTATCAATCCCTAACACATTTGTGGTGACCTTACAGGGCATCTTCTGGCCAGTTCCTGAGCTGTTCAACCCCCAGGAACCCTGGTAAAGCCAAACACATTGGTATTAGGTCATGAGAACCCCACAGAACTTTGTCTTGGTCAATTCCCACATGAGAACATTACAGGGTATCCTCTAGATTAGTATATAACCTGTTCAGCTCTTGACAATGGTGTCCCTTAGTAGAGTTGAACTCCTTAAATGCCAGAAGTAACTGACCTTGTGTACACAGCACTTCCTTTTGGACCTTTGAATCTCCCCCTATGGCCACAACTCATTTTCTGCAGAGGGAGTCTGGAACTAAGATGCCCTACTGCTTGGACACCTCCAGCCGTGTATAAAACCATGTAGCATCACAGTAGGCCTAAGGAGGAGCAATATGCACTCCCCTTAACAAAAATTCCAATAAAACCCTTATTTTAAAATTTTATTTATTATTTATTTATTTGTTTGTTTGTTTATGCCTAGGCACCTCTTGGGGCCCCTGCCTACAGAGCTAAGCAATTTAATGGTTTTCAGTAATGTTCCACTACTTGCCAATAGGTGGCAGTCTAAGAACAGTGGCTAGGACATATATCTAGGGAAAAATCCAAATTTGGAGTCAGCTGCAGCCAGTAGTCCAAACAGGGCCTTTTATAGTAACTTCATCCCTCCCTAGACTCTTCATAACTCCCCTGAATTTTTGCTAGTTCATGCCATAAAAGGATATGAGTTCTTTTTGTCAATGAAAACTTCACAATGAAAAATCAGATACATAAAAGTTTCACAAAAAATATTCAGTTAGAACCCACTGGTAGCACCCTTTTAGATTGGGACATAAACTTAAGGCCAAAGTTATAACAATACTAGAAAACAGAATGGAGAGAGGAAGAGAGCTAGGATTGGAGAAGTAACCCCAGGAAGTAACCCCTATAAACTGACTCTGGGACTCAGAAGAATTATAGCCAAGCAGGGCTAAGCAGTGCTCTTGTCACTACTATCATTCAACTGTACACTTTTAAAATGCACAAGGTCACAAAGGCTAGATTTTTGCCTTCAATTCTCTGCCTCTCACAGTTGACAAGCACCAGAAAAAAAAGCCAAAAATATTTGAATTTTCTGACAGATGAAAGCTTGGGAGAGTATAGTGGGGCAAGAAGAGGATTGGGGTTTCTGCAGAGAGAGAGAGGGAAAGAAATCAAACCTCAGGGTGAGTCCATAGACTCCACTAGGTCCCATACAGATCTTTAGCCGCTACCCAAGTAGTCACCCAAATCCACAAGGTCCAAGGCATGCTCTCACCTGCCCTCCCTCTCTCCTCCCCAAAAGCCATAGGATCAGGTTGACTGGGCCCACACTTCTCCTTTCCAAGAGAAAGATCAAGGAAGCCACCTGGAGGTCTCTGCCCAGGACAAAGCGTACCGACCTAGTTCCTCATCCAGTTGTTTTAGGGGCAAAGGGTGCATGAAAGCTGTGAAGCTAGCCTGCTGCCTGTGTCTCAGCTCAGCTCCGTATCCCCAGGGGCACAGGAAACCCCACCCACTGGAAAGGAATACTCATGCTGAAAGAACCAACAGCAAAAGGGGGTTCATACAAAACAAACCCACCTGATGGGCAGTACCCCCTCTGCTCCCAGAGAAGGCCAAAGTTCTTTGCTCCATGGCTAGGTCATCCCCTCCCCCAGGAGATTTCTGCACCACAATGAATGCCCCAAATGGTGACCAGCCATCTGCCCCATGCCCAAAACAAGCATCTTTGGTCACTTGTAGGAAGGAGAAAGAGAAGAAAATCTCCACAAGTAGAGATTTATCTTCCTACCTAGCTGGGGTGGTTCCTCTGGGTCTTGGCTCCTAGCTAGGTTCTCCAAGAATGATACAGTGTATAATGGGTTCCAGAGGTAGAGTCTAGATTCTTGTATAGGTTGAGTAAAGAATTCCTGGAATACATCCAATAGAAAAAAAAGCAGCTACATTTATTGAAGATAATAGTGAAAGTGTGCTCAAGGAGTGCAGATTTGTTCCAGCAGAAACAAAAGGTGACATGAATGGAAAAAAGTGGTGCTGGGATGGCTGGGTAGTAGGGAGAGGAAAGATAAATCAGGTTTTTGGATTTAAAAAGTGTGACCCTGCCCAAATTTCCTTTCAATGAACCTCTATGATTAACAGAGTGATGAACAGGATGCTGAGTCACCTCAGGGTCATCCAGTATGCATGACTCTCTCACAGTTAACTCTGTTTGAATCACATGCATGACATGTAGTCTCTGTGTAAGAAGCTTTAATGATGTTCAAGTGGGGAAACGGTTACTGTAAGTCAAGCTTCAGGATCTAACACTCATGTGCTCTGGCCTGGAGCTTTAGAAGTTTGGAGGGTTTAGTTCTCATTTCTGCTTTTCTTAGGACAATGGAATCAGGATTGGCCCCAGGGTGTTGCCCAAATTCAGGTGAATGGAGGGGGAGTTGTCTCACAGCTCAAATTGTGCTTCCTGTACTATCAGGACAAAAATTTAAAAAAAAGAAAAGTGAAATTTATATGATTCCAATTAATCTTATATTAGTTTTCTTTGCACCATTGTCTTAATTACTTTTCTCCTTGGTGAGACAAAATATTTGATTGTAGCTCACAGTTTGTAGAGGAGTTTAACTCTCTACAATTTGTAAAACTCTTGCAGTTTGTAAAAGTTTAACTCTCACAGTTTGTGAAAGAGTTTAACTCTTTTGTAAAGGTTTCTTTTCATAGTTGGCTGGTCCCAAGCCAGAGTGGCATGGCAGAGGGTCATTGCAAAGGAGAAACAGTTCATGGAAGGCAGAAGGGAGAAGGCAGCAGGGCAACAAGCAGCAAAGTAGTGAAGCAGCAGCAGCCTGCCTCTCCCTTTTTAGGCTACCCACACTTTATGTGGTGTCACCTACACACAGGGTGGGCCTTCCCATTATCCACATCCAGAACTATGCCAGACCAATTAGTGGACTAATTTAATAATCACACATCCTTAATCCCAGCATCACACACTTCATCCTGGCATTATACACCCTAGATCCAGCCATCTCTGAAAAGCCCCACTTATGACCACAGGAAGCTTTGCGGGGACATCTAGACACAAGCCATAACAATTGTCTAGCAACTGTTGGATTGATTTTTCATGGTCCCTTGCTATTTTTGAGAAGTCTTTCATTTGGTGACCTCCAACCACAACACTATCTTCTAGATGTGAGATTCTGCCTTCACATTGGTTGACTCTGCTGTACATGCTTTCAGTAGAATTTTTGATTTCCTGGCTTTCTATTTGAGTCTGTCTTATGGAATCCCATTCTTTTCTATGTTGGGCACTCATGGTTTCCATGTCTTTCCTAAGCTTCTCTACTTTTTATCTGTGTCTTCTCTAGATTCACTAATCATTTCCTTCATCATATCTTTAATAATCTGTGTAATTATTTCTGTTTTGGCTTTGTCAAGAGATTTATTCATCTGTTTTTTTTATTTCTGCTGCTATCATTTCAGAAAATTCAGCTGGTTGACTTTTGACTTCTCCCTCCTCAGTTCCCTCTGAATTAGCACTGGGTGAGTTGGGGGTTATGAGTTGCATCTTTCTTCTATGTTTTCTCATTTTCTATTTTGTTTATTTGTTTGCTGTGTTGAGGCTTGTAAATTATTTCTGTTAGGTAGCTTTTTACTAGTATCGAAACTTCTGTAGGAGATGATCACTTTTCAGAGATTTTTTACTCATAGCTGGCTTTTGGGTTTTGAGTCTGTCCCAAGATCCTGCCTCTTCTGTTTATTAGAAATGAAAGGTTATCACCTACTTGCCCTAGAACCCAGTTCTTTGGTACTGGATTCTGGTATTTTTTATGACCCTTAGGCAATCTAGATTTTGGCATATAAGGAATATAAGTTGATTACATCAACTATGTCACCTTGGCTAAAATAGTACAATCAATAGTACCAATATCATAAACACAGACTGGAAAATGACAAACTATGATAATAGTTTGCCATCTTTAACCATAGGTACAAGATTTATAGTTATAGAACAAAATCTAAGACAAATCAGAAAATTATAACAGTAAATTTTACCCTAAGGGGAGAAATTTTATTTAATTAATGTATTAATTTTTTGTTTTTTTGAGACAGGGTCTCACTATGTAGTTCAAGCTGATCTTGAATTCACTATGTAGCCCAGGCTGGCCTTGACCTTGTAGTGCTCCTCTTGCCTCAGCCTCCCAAGTGCTAGGAGTACAGGCATGCAGCACCACATTCAACTAATGAGAGAAAATTTTAAAAGGAGAGGAGATAAAAATAGAGAAATAAAAGAAGAAAAAGAAATTAGAAGCATGGCTGATGGACAAAGGAAGATTACCCAAGCCTCAAGAAACTTGTGAAGACAGGAGGGAAGAAAAGAAGGAAAAAACAAAACAAAAAATCTAAAATCAGTGTTCACACACAAAACAAACAAATGTTAAAAAACAAACAAAAATAAAGAAAACAAAAGTAAAGGAAAAAAAGAATTTTCTCTGTGAGCTCAAGCTGTGATTTATCTTCTGGGGTCTACAGTTTTGTGACAGTGTCTAATTCAAGGCATAACTGCTCTTGCTGGTAGACGAAGGCAGTCAGAGCCAGATCCATACTGGATAGTTACCAGCAAGCCTGCAGTAGTATGAGGGTGGGATGCTTGTTCTGGGATTTTCAAATTCATGCAAACTGAGGCTGAACCTGGCCTCGGGCTATGGGGGTAGGGCCTGAGTCATTCAGTTTATAACATTCTGGGTGTCTCTTGTTGACCTGACCACAGCTCCTTGACCTTTCTTATGGTTGTCCCTTACCCCATCACTGTGGGAGTTTAACAGTGTGAGTCCAGAGATGAAGCCAATCCATGGCTGCTCTGAGTCCTGGGTTCCAAATGCCATCCAACCAGACACTCTCTCTGGGACAGAGCAGTCACTTGGACTGGAGTCACTCACCAGCTATTGTAGCACACGGCATCCAGGGCCCCATTTCATTGGTGTGTGTTTCCCTAAAGGCCTCTGGTGTCACCCACTTTCATTGTGTCTCTGTAGATTTGATCTTCCTTTCTCACACCATGAGCGAGGAGCTAGGGAAAAAGTGCAAATTGCCCCTTCCTTTTTCTGCATTGTGGTCTGTGTCTTCAATTTCTTTGTAGACTCCAATTTTCCTTTCAGATCCTTCCTGGGCCCTGGGGATCCCCCTCCCTCCTTCTATTCCCCAAGTTGTTGTTTTCCAGTGTCTGGATTTCACATCTTGGGAGAGGCTGATATGTTGCTGCCTACTGCTGTGTCATCTCTGTGGGTTTATTTTTCTGTATCACATGCACCAACACCACACTACTTTCTTCATAATTTGAGCTTTGTAATAATTTCTGACAAGGCAAACCTTCAAATTGATTCTTCTTTTGTTTTTCCAATATTACTTTGACTATCCTTGTGCTTTAAATTCCATATTATGTTTCAAATCTGCTTACCATCTTTGACAAAAATCTGCAGGATTTGATTGGGATTAATGAAAATTATAGACCATATTCAAGAGAGTTGAAACCTTAAGAGAATTGTGTTTCAATAAGTGAACATGATATGTTCTTCTATTTATTTATAATTTATCTTTGCAAGTATTTAGGTTTTCATTTACAGATGCTTTATATCATATTTTAGAAAGTTCCCAGGTATTTTATTATATACTGATATTACTGTAAATGGTATTATTTTATTTTTAATTGAATATCCTCTTAGGTTTTCCTAGTACATAAAAATATACTGATTTTTGTACATTGACTTGTATTCAGCAATCTCACTAAGTTTATGAAAATTTTTATTTTAAATCATTTTCATGTCTTATTTACCATTCTCTAGAGACAATTTAATATTATTCAAGATTAAAGGTTTTGTTTTCCTGTGTTACTGCACTTGTTAAGAGCTCTTGTATCACATTGGATTAAGTGGTAATTACAGACATCCTTTTTTTAATTCTTCACCTTAGGGGGAAATACCAGGTTAACTGTATATTCTCCACAGCCACCACTTTCGGAAATTGAGAAAATTACTTTCTATTCCTCATTTTTGTAATCTTTTATGAATTCTGATTGTTACCACTTTTTCTACATCTATTAAGATGGCCATATACTATCTGTTGCTATCATTAAGTGGTAAACTACCATTAAGTGGTATTTCCAGAATTAACCCTACTTGCTTATAATGTATTGCTGGATTAGATTTACTAAGAATTTATTCATGAATTTTGCATCTGTGCGCAAGCGTGAAATCTTCTGATGCTCTTGTCAGGTTTTGGTATAAAACATATTCTACTTCACAAAAATTTTAGAGATTATTATATTAACTCTTCTCATATGTTTTGGAAAGCTGTATCAGATTTGCATTATTTCTTCCTAACACAAGGAGCAGAGATGTACCACCAGACATAGTCACCAGCATTGTGGCTCCTGTGTCACTGAAGTCATGTGGAATACAAATAGGCAGTACAAAGAACACCATTAGGAAGAAGGGCACAAGGCTGCAGACATGGAGAGTGTGGCTAGAGGCTGGGAGGAGGGAAGGAGAAGGTGGCCCCACTGAGACACTGTAGTTCCTAGGGCTGCCTTGAACCTAGAGTGCTTTCCCCTGTCAGTACCCAGGAAAGCCTGGTGTATTTTAGCCTTTATTTCACACTTTCTGTGAATGAAATGCCATTTGTGAAAATCACCCCCCCCACGCACACATTGGACCAGAATAATTGAATTTCTATTCTTTTTCAAAATAACAACTAAGATAGTCATGAGGCAAAAGCAGAGCTGAGCCCTCGGCAATTCTATTCTTGACTGGATGTGTCAAAAGGACATGAGGTACAAGATAAGAACACTCAGGGATGAGGCCAGCCTGCTAAGGACCTGTGTGCACTAACCCTTGGTCAGCTCACACTCACAATCCTCAGCCAGGGCTGCATTGGCCCCTTATCTTCCCTGCCTTGTAGTGGCCTGATCCCAGGTAAGAAAGAAGAGGCAGAGAGCAACTTCTACCAGATGTGTAGTCTAGTCATATCAGCCAGGTAAAGAATTCATGTAGTCCTCTTTCTCTCCTCTGGCTCCTAGGACTTCCTTTAGGGTTTTCTATTAAGCAGGGACAAGGGCTGGGTAGGAAGACAGAACACGCTTGTGTTCTCACTCTAGGGCACACTTCCCAACACCTGTGTAAAGAGCTCTGCCCACGCTGAGATCCCCAGAGTCCCATGTGTGGAATAAACTGATCTGCTCCATCAATCTTGGAAATATTAGAAACAGATGTCATAATACACATTATAGTCCTCACAAGATATTTTGAGCCCACCTACAAGGGTCACGGTTCCTTGAAGTAAATTATATGCTGCTGTCTCTAGTCACGGCAGCACTGATGTTCTCCAGGTAGGTCATCTCCCCATAACAGTACAACTCTGTGCCAGGGCACACACCACTAGAGGGGTGCTATCAAGGGAGGTGTGAACTCATCCATGTAAACTCTGCCCCTACCTGAAAGGAGTTTCACTGGAGGGTTTCAGGAACTCTTGTATACAATCTCATGTCCTACAATCACAACATTCACCATTTTTTGAGATAACCAGAGATGCTCAGAATCATGGACCCACTTAGAGCACACTTGTTCTCCCCAGTCCCTGGGGCCTCACAGGTCAGGTGAGTCCTGCAGGAAAATCGTAAGTAGAGAAGGATCCGGAACCTTACACCATGGCTCCATTGCTCACTTCTGAAACTTATAGGTAGCTCATTCCTCCTGTTTCTATCCCACCCACATAATCCAACTTAACATTTTATGGTGGAAGATTTGTAGAAAGGAAAAGACTTATTTTTACCTATGAAGGGATAAAAAAGAAAGTATAATGGTCTGAATGTGACAAATTATCTCCTGGGTCCATTGAAAGTCCTAGCCTTGGTGTGCTGTTCCTCACAGACATGGGTAGTACTAGATTTGATGCTAAGGAGTTCCCCGGATCAGAGCTGATGCACCTGGGTCCTTGCCTAAACTGTTGGCTTGTTTTCATGTTAACTTCATAAGAGGACAGCTTTGTTCTCATAGCATTTTCGGTGTCCCAGAGTCTCCACCTTCAGGATGATGGCGCAGTGGCTCCACCCTCAGGGTGGTATTACAGTGGCTCTCCCTTGACACTGGGGCATTGACTTCCAGTGCTTCTCCCACCCAGCTCCATTTCCCATATAGCCTCCTATCTGCTAGTTCTCCCCTCCAGTGTCACAGACAATAGGAGTTACCTTTCCTCAGGCCTCTGGACCTTCTTTATTCATGGATGCATACTACTAATTGAAGGCTTGCAATTAACAAGTTGTAATTTAAAGCAAAATATCCTTATCTATGTCTTAAATATTAGTGTAGCCTAACTCTACAAGAGTGGCTCACAAGCAGATTGTAAGCCTATAGGGTGGTGTTGCAGTTTTGTGGTTAAATAATCACAAAATTTACAAACATCCCTTTATTACTCTAACTAAATCCTCACAAAAGGAATATGGAAAAATTTCAAAGATAAAGGAGATCTCAATGTGTTACTAAAAAAAAAATAAAATTAAAAAAAAACTTGAAGAAATTCTGGATATCCAAACTGTGAAGACAAATCTACAAAACAGTAATGTAGACCTTGGAAAATGTAAAATATTTCTTGTTGCCAGGTCCCTGCCTCTTAAGCTAGATCCCTGGTATACTTAGTTCACCCCTCTGACAGTTGAGCTGGACTGTCAACTTGATTGGCTTTGGATACACCCAGGAGATTAGAAAAGCACACTTCTCTAGGAGTGTCTAGGTGGGTCATGGGGTTGTTTACTTGCGATCTCTGTCTAGCCCTTGTCTCTGTCTTCTCTGGCACTGTTTCCCTGCTCTACTTCCCAGGTGAGCAGCATTCTTCCTCCAAGCCCTTCTGCCGTGATGTTCCTGCTTTGGAGCCAGCCGACCATAAACTGAACTCTCAGAAACTGTGAGCCAAAGTATACCTCTCAGCCCTTAAATTGCACATGTCAGGTGTTTTTGTCCCAGGAACAGGAAACTTGACTAATACAACCCCATTTTTATTTAAATGTCCCCTTCCCAAACCTCCCTGTTAGATCACACACTAGCCCAGCCTCCACCCACCTCCCCACCACCACAATGGGACTTGCACAGGTGACATATGTTGTTCTGCACACTTGGATAGAAATTGGCATCAAACAAAATAAAAAATGTTTAAAACTTCATGTGAATGAGAATTTAACATTAATACCTATAATCTCACTTGGTTCCAGCCCTGTAAAAAATCTTCTGTCTTATATTTTCCCCAGTTTCCACTGAGATTATGGCCAAGAGGTTTAAGTGTGGTTGAACGTGGAACATACGGGTGGGCAGATGTTACAGATACAATTCTGTCTTTTTGTGGGAATATGAGGCCCATATTAATATTTGAGAAAATCTCTGCAACTTTGTAGGAGCTCTGTACCTTGTAAGATCAGGGTTGATGAGGGCACACTCAGGCTGAACAGATCTCCAGGCAGGTACTACATGTCATGGGTCACCTGTAATTACACTTTGGGACTTTGGTCCCCTTCTCTGGCTTTCAAAGGGAAGCCATAGGCCATGCATGGGAAGATAGGCCACTCACACCACAGCAGCCCAGCTAGACAGCCCAGAGGAGAAGCAGCCTCCAGACCACAGATCACTACACAATCACTCGTGTCTCTTCCTTCCACCATGAGGTCTAGAAGGAATCTGGGGATGCCCACCCCATAGCTGCCTGGTAATATACATTCAGTGGAATATTACTCCACCATAAAAAGAATGAAATCTGGTCATTTGAAACAATGTGAATAACTGGACAGTAAGGGAAATAAATCAAGCATAGACAAATACTGTGTGGTCTCACTCCTATGTGAAAGCTAAAACTGTGGCTCTCCTGGAAGTAAAGGGTTGAATAGTGGTTACCCAAGGCTAACCAGGATGTAAGAGAGGGAAGTAGATAGAGAAAGTATGGTTAATGGGCACACAGGTGCAGCTGGACAGGAAGAATAAGTTCTAATGTTCTATAGCACAGTAGGATGACTATGGTTGGCAACCAATTGTGTATTTCAAGATAGACAGTAGGATTTTGGATATTCCCAGCACATGGAAATGATAACTGTTTGAGGTGATAGATATCACACATACTTTGATCTGATCATTACAAATTGACATGTATGGAAATATTGTCCTGTACCCCATAAATATGTAGTTATTACATGTCAATTAAAAATTAGAAATAAAGGAGCCAGCCAGGCAGGAGATGTCACAGAAATCACCTAACTCTCCCTTTGTTTACCCAATAAGGAAGAAATGTGTGTGTCCCTTTCCTAAGGAGATGAGAGCAGGTAGCAAAATTATTCTACTGACAACATCCAGAGATCAGTACATGCTGTTTGTGCATGTTGAAATACCACACTCAACTCTGTGAACATGTTCGATTAATACATGTTAATGAAAATTAAATAAGGATCTAAGGAAAAGGGTCACAGTGGTGGTGGAAAGAGAAAAGTAGGTTCCCCCATCTCCTTCAAAATCCAGCATCTTTCCCATAAGCTTGACGAAGGCAAAGGACTGGACCCTGCTCCTTCTCCAGATGAAATCCGTGCTTCACATTTCCATGCTCTGACCTCACAGCACACATCACCTGCAGGAAATTTCAACCTAGACTTTTACCCATTGAGATTTTAGAAACTCCCTTGGCAAGTAAGTCATATGATTACATTGAAAAATCTTGGCCGAGACCAACCTGGACATCAGGGAGCCAATGCCACCTTTGAGGATGGGAAGAGAAGCACAGGGCTGGGCCGTAATCCTGGTGTCACAAGTGCCCAATTAGCTGCGCAGGGGACCAGCCCTCCTCTGGTTTCTGCCCTGGCTCCTTTCACTCCTAATGAAGTCTGGGAGCTGAGTGCTCTGCTCCCTCTCTGGGGATAGTCTCCTTGTGACCAAACACTTGTGGGGAACTCACAGAAATCTTAGACCTGCGTGGTGGGAGACCCAGTGTTGATCGAGCAGGACAGGAGCACGTCTGCACAAGGAGAGGTGGGAACGCAGTGGAGGAGGTGGTGTGAGGGTGGGCACCTGGAGCAGGTGGCCCAGGATGAGCAAGGGGTTCTGCAAAGGGGCCTCGCCCCCACCTCCCAGGCTGTGGCCTTGGGGGCAGCCATAGAGCAGAGAGGGAGTGTGGTGTGTCCTGCTGCTCTTTTACTCAGTGGGGGAATAGACCCGGACCCTTCCCAGGACCTAAAGTGTGCCAAGTTATACTGCAGCACAGATCTGGGGTAGCGGAAAGTGGTAGTTTTTCCTTGCTCTTTTCTGGAGCTCTAAAGTCAGGGCTGCCAGCTAGTCCACATTCTGAGGTTCCTGAGCACTCTGGGAGCTGAGTGGTAGTTGGGACATGCTTCTCAAGACCAAATGGCATTTTGTGCTGTAGAAAACTTGGGACAGGGCCTGGATGCTGAGCACAGGGGTACATGTCACCAGAGACATGTTCAGGAAGGTGGGCCCTGAACACAAATTTCCTTCTCTCCTTTTTCCCCAGCCAAAACAAGCTCTCCATTTCTCAGAGGGGCACAGCTGCAGAGGAGGGGACCCATGTGAACTTGGCCTTGGGACCTTGACAACCTAGTGGCCCTCCTGCAGAAGCAGGGGTCACCTCAGGCTGCCCCAGGCCCTGTAGTTCAGAGGTAAGCCATATAGTCAAAGAACTCTGGCCTTTGGCACAGCACTGAGCTGGGACAGCCACAGCTTGTCCTAAGAGAAGGGGTCTAGGGAGGCAATGGAGAGAGGAGAGGTTCAGTGACTATGGTGTGAGAGGAGGGGAGGTTGCCGGGTTCCTGCCACGCCCTTGCCGAGTGGCTGAGCCTTTGCACACTATCACTCCTTGCCTCTAACAAGCCAGCAGGGCCCTTGGGAACACCCAGTAGATCCCAGAGTCACAGCTTACACCATATCATTGAACAACCCAAAGTTTCCAGCCCTCAGCTACCTCTGTAATAGTTGTGCTAGAGCAGATTGCCAGGAAGACCCATGGTGTCCTTGAGGTCCACATCAATCACATTAGCCTAAGGGTGTAGAAAGCAGGATGCATGCAGCATAAGCTTCCATGTATGTGTGTGAGATTGTCCCAGCATATTTGCTAAGGCACTCTCATGGAATCTGTAAACAGCAGAACTTTAGATTCAGGCAAGCACAGCTCATGTCCCAGCTCTTTGTGTCCTCGCTCTGTGACCTAAGCAGTCTGGACTCTGAGGTTCTATTTTTCCTTTGTAGAAGGAGGGGTGGGGGAAAACCAGAGCAGCAGAAATTTGAAAGTGAGTGACCAAAGCATTCACTGAGTGCTAGTAAAGTCTTCAACACATGATGATGATGATGATGATGTGATTATGATTTGGACCAATGAATTTTTTGCATATTTTAAAAAGCACTTGTTCAAAGGGAATATTGCTAATATTACTGTTATGTTTCATTTATTAATAAATATTATTATAAAATGCAATAAAATTGTTTTGTAATTAAGCAAATACCAATAACCCTAACTACTGAACACACTATAAAATGAATAATGTGCTAATGAAGATGCTTTTACAGTTAGACTTTGAGAAGTACATAGCTAACACTAACTGATGTCACATCCCAGGTGAGTGACAGGTTTCTTTTATTTTATTCTCATAGAACCTGAGCAGGTAGGTCTTATCATCTTCTTCACTTTGCAGAGGGTGCATGTGGAGTTCTCACAGCTTCACCGTTTTCCAGAGTTGGCCCTGCTGTCAGAGGTGGACTGGTGTGGGACTCAGGTCCTTCTGACCCAAGCCCTGGCTCCCTGGCTGCATGGCTGTTCTGCCCAGCCTTCTTCTCAGACAGCCAAGTGATTTGACCTATGCTCCTCCAAAGCTACATGCTTTCTGTGGTCTCATTCCTATAGGTTAAGACTGGTGGGAAGGAGATCCCTGTGGAAATGGAGAACACGATGGCTGTCCAGGAGTTTAGTCTGGAGGGCTTTCCCATGGTCCAGGACCTGGGGAAAGTCCTCTTCTTGGTGCACCTGCTAGCCTACCTGGCCTCCATGGCAGGGAATGTCATCATTGTCACCATCATCTGTGCCAGTGCACGCCTCCAGACACCCATGTATTTCCTCCTCAGCACCTTTTCCTTTCTCGAGTGTTGCTTCATCAGTGCTGTTATTCCCAAGTTACTAGTCATCTTTCTTTTAGGCAAGCAAAAGATTTCCTTTGCAGCCTGCTTTGTACAAGCCTTTTTCTTTGTGTATGTGGGAGCGACAGGCTTCTTCCTCACTGCTGTGATGTCGCTAGACCGCTATGTGGCCATCTGCAGGCCTCTGCACTACCCCACCATCATGAGCTTGAGGACCTGCTCCCTCCTTGTCATTGCCTGCTTTGCTGTGGGCATCACACTCATCATGGGGCTCATGGTGAAGGTTGCCCAATTGTCCTTCTGTGGCCCCAGTGTCATCCCTCACTTCTACTGTGACCTTGGCTCTCTGATCCATCTCTCCTGTTCTGATACCAGATCTACTGAAACATTGGCCTTTGGCCTGGCTCTGCTCATCCTGTTTATTTCCCTGCTTATAACCATTGTTGCCTACAGTAACATAATAGTTACAATCATGCGCCTCCCATCAGCCCAGGAGTGGCGGAAAGCCTTCTCCACCTGCTCCTCTCACCTCACTGTCCTCTCTCTGATGTATGGCAGCTGCATTTTCATCTATGTGAAGCCAAAGCAAAGGAGCAGACTGGACTCCAATAGAGAGGCTGCTCTAGTGAACACGGTGGTGACCCCACTGCTGAACCCTGTGATCTACACCCTGCGCAATAAGCAGTTCCACAAGGCACTGAGAGAGACAATGTGCAGAATAAAAATATCAACATAAAAAAACACAGGGCCCTGGAATGGAGATGTCACAAAGCCATCTGTCCCCATTCTAATCAATGCACAACCCACAGTGTTTCAGGCAGAGTCTTCAGAAGAGCTCCCTTTACCTCTGGGTCTCATCCCAGGAAAATGGAAATCTCTGCTTTCCCGTGGCTACACTGCACTTTGTGTGCATAATTATCTTCTCCCTCAACGTTGCACACTTGACACTAGATTTCAATTGCAAAATCCTTTGCTGAATATTTATACATCCTTCTGATATAAACCACATGAAATTACTGAAATGTATTTACATTTCTTTCCATTTCACTTTTCTCTAGCCATAAACATAGGTCAATGGAAGTAATAACTATACATCAAGTACAACTAAAATAGTCACAATGCTAAGGGATTATATAGTAGGTTGTGGTTTGAAGAAATTGATGGAAACTATGCAGGTGCTCAGCCCATGCTCCCTTCATGCCCAAAGGAACAATGGTTGTGGTATCCTCACCCTGGACATATGAATCACATCAGACATTTTCTGCATTGTCTTTCAGGGCCTTGGCCTGTGTGCATGACACCCATGTTGCAAGGAACGAAGCTGTCTGGGGTCCTTGCCCAACCTCTAAGGAGAGGAAGTTGTCACTGCATCTGAAAGCTAAGCAATGTTCTCGTATTTCCAAATCATATCTTCTCACGCCAGCTTCTGCAAAACATGTGTCCTTAGCATTGGTTCCTGGACTAAAGCTGTTACTGTGGAATGCATGTGTGCATCTGGGAGAGAAGGACTTAGTTCCACTTGTAGGACTTCTTCCAAAGAACAGAGACAATAGCATCTAAGTTATTTTCTTATCCACTCTGCATTGCTAATAAAAATAGTTTAAGCAAGTTAGACATCTTTCCCGGTGGACTTGTGTTGTCAACTACTAAGTTATCTTCCTTAAAACTAACATTTTCCTTATTCAATCCTTAATCTTTGTGTGCTTTGAGTGCTATTTCTGTTTTATATCCATAGGAAATGCCTCTAAAAAGATTGTCACTGCTTTTCTGTTGTTTTTTTTTAAACTCAAATTCTGAGGTTGATCATAAAATTTTATGAAATTTTATAAAACACTTTATCCAAAATGATTGGATCATACTCATCCTTGACAATCATATTACAAAGTTCACATTTCTTCTTGACTATGAAAAAGTATCAAAAGTGTTCTTAATATCAAGTATGTGTTATGATTAGCTTTGTGACTATGAGAATGGAATACAAAGAAATCAAGGGTGTATGCTACATCAGTTGCCCTAGACAGGTGCTGAGTAAGCCTGGTGCTGCCTCCAACTAACTGGCCAGCTTCTCCAAAACATTTAACTCAGCTGATCCATATTATGTGGTGAAGATTTAGAATCAACCTGTGCCCACCATCAGAAGAAAACGTGATATATATATATATATATATACACACACACATATATATATATACACATATATATGCATATATATACATATATATACACATATATATATGTATATATATATACACATCACTGAAAGTGATGAAATATTAGTCATTTGAAACAGTGTGGTTGAATCTGGAGAACATTATATTAATCAAAATAAGTCCAACACAGAAAAACAAGTACCACCTGATCTCACTCATATCTAGTTTTCAAAAGCTTTGATCTCACAGAAGTGGGGAGTGGAATCATGATTAGCAGAGGTGAGGGAAGGCAGGGGGAATGGTAGGGTGAGGACAGGTCTACAGAAACAAAGTCAAAGTAGACAGGCATGATAAGATCCAGAATACTATCGCAAATAGAATGTATTCTATATTTCAAAACAACTAGAAGTAAAAACTCTATTTCACCATGAAGAAAAAAAATGTTTGGGAAATGGGTATGCTAATTCCATTCATTTTATCACACAATATACATGTATCCAAACCACTCCATGTCTCATAAATATGTACAGTTATTATGTTATAAAAATAAAATAAATGGTGGATCCAGGCTGCACTCTGAGCATGCGCCACTGCTCCCCGGGTCTGCAGGGGCCTGCGGGCGACTGCCCCACTTCCGTGTTCTCTGCACCAACGGACGATTTACAGCTCTGAAGAGTCTTCCTCTCCTCCATTTTCCTCTCTGCAGAAATAAATCCCATTATGGAGACCCTAAAACTTTAAAAAGGGATATAGTTTGAAGTGTAATTTTGTTTTCAGAAAGAAGCTTACTGGTACAAATTACTGGTACATTATGTGTATGTAGTAGTTCTGTTGGTAATGACGATATTTTGTTAGACATTAATGATAACAGAAGAAAGATATGTCTTTTGATAAGTTGATCGTAAATCACAACATGGCCAGTATTATAACTGAATGGTCCTTAATGAAAAGCAGGTTATTTAATTTTTAAAATGCTGTAGAAATTTTATGGTTAACTAGTTAAGTTTATGGAGAAAATACCTTGCTTAGTGGACCAGTTGTAATTGATACACACAATTAGGAAGAAAGACAATATAATGATACTTCAGGAAGTGGAAATAAGTATAGATAATTTTAAACAAAGAAGAGTTAACAGTTTATAAGCACTAAGCAAAATTCATTTCATATCACATAGATTCAATAAAGCTTGACCTCCCCAAAAGTTATTAACTGAAGCTAATGTAACTTAAGTAAATGCTTTGATGAGAAGGCATGTGGAATTAGACTTTAGATAGTATGAGCAATTATTTTTGTTTGTTAGAATAAAATGAGATTAATTTGGATGTCATATCAAAGAGCTTATAAGGGAAAAAAGCCTGCATTATAACCTTATTCTGGTGGCTTACCCAGTAATTGGCCTGATATTCAGACTTCATAGCTTATAACCAAAAGCACATTGGCAGGGATTTAGCTCATTGGTTCTGCTGCCTGCCTTGAAAGCTCAAGGTCCTGAGTTCAATCCCTGGTACCAAAAAAAAAAAAAAAACCCAAAACAAACAAAAAACCAAAAGCACATTAAAGGCATAATTTAAGTATTCTACAGTTACCTAGAATTTTAAGAGTATAAACTTTTGAAAAATCAAAGAGTTTTAATATGTTCAAAAGTGCATAAAATTTGTCAGGTCTTTAGGTTAGTTATTACACCAAATTATGAGCAAATAGCACATGGGTTACCTGAAAGAGTTAATCATCCCAAAGAGTACTAAGTAGTATTTTGGTAATTTAGGAAAGTGATTCATAATACCTGAGTGTACACTCAGGTATAAATCCCACAAAGAAGCTGTAGTGAGTTCTACATAGCAGGAGTCTGTCCTTTGATACCTTTTTTGTGGTAAAAATCTAAGTGTGAAGAGATGAGAAATTTTATGTGAAAAGTTTTAGCCATCAAAAGGTTCTATCATGCACTCATGAACAAAACTACCTCCCAAAGAGTTGTCCAAGGTCCCTCATATCGAAAATTTAAAAATAAAGTGGAAGAGAGCACAATCTTGCCAAATTGGACAAATGACAGCAAACAAAAAATGAAGTATGACTTTTCATGTGAACTCTACAGAATGTCTACATATTCAGCTTTTTCCATTGGGGTTCCTGTTTCAGAAAGAAGTCTTCCTCATGCTGGTTTCTATTGCACTGGTGTGAAATACAAAGCCAAATGCTTCTGTTGTGGCCTGATGCTGGATAACTGGAAACAAGGAGACAATCCTATTGAAAAGCATAAACAGCTATACCCTAGCTGTAGCTTTATTCAGAATCTGATTTCAGCTAACCAGCAATCCACCTCTAAGAATAACTCTGCAGTGAGAAACAGCTTGACACATTCATTATCTCCTACTTTGGAATATAGTGGCTCATTCAGTGGTTTTTGTTCCAACCTTTCACCAAACTCTCTTAACTGCAGAGCAGTGGAAGACTTCTCTTCAGTGAGGACTAACCCCTACCGTTACCCCATGAGTACTGAAGAAGCCAGATTTCTTACTTCCAGAATATGACCATTAACTTTTTGTCACCATTAGACTTGGCAAAACCTGGTTTTTATTATACAGGACCTGGAGATAGGATCGCCTGCTTTGCCTGCAGTGGAAAGCTAAGGAACTGGGAGCCAAAGGATGATGCTATGTCAGAACACCAGAGACATTTTCCCTACTGCCTATTTTTGGAAAATTCTCTGGAAATCCTGAGATTTAGTATTTCAAATCTGAGCATGCAGACACATGCAGCTCGAATGAGAACATTTGTATACTGGCCATCTACTGTTCCAGTTCAGCCTGAGCAGTTTGCAAGTGCTGGTTTTTATTATGTTGGTTGAAATGATGATGTCAAATGCTTTTGTTGTGATGACAGTTTGAGGTGTTGGGAATCTGGAGATGATCCATGGGTACAGCATGCCAAGTGGTTTCCAAGGTGTGAGTTCTTGATATGCATGAAAGGGCAGGAGTTTGTTGATGAGATTCAAGCTGATATCCTCATCTTCTTGAACAACTGTTGTCAACTTCAGATATTCCTGGAGAAGAAAATATTGATCCACCAATTATACATTTTGGACCTGGAGAAAGTTCTTCAGAAGATGGCATCATGATGAATACCCCTGTGGTTAAAGCTGCTTTGGAAATGGGTTTTAACAGAAGCCTGGTGAAGCAGACAGTTCAGAGTAAAATCCTAACCACCAGATAAAACTACAAAACAGTTAATGATATTGTGTCAGCACTTCTTAATGCTCAAGATGAAAGAAGAGAAGAGGAGAAGGAAAGACAAGCTGAAGAAATTGTGTCAGATGACTTGTTAATTTGGAAGAATAGAATGGCTCTCTTTCAATAGTTGACAAGTGTCCTTCCTGTCCTGGATAATCTTTTAAAGGCCAGTGTAATTAATAAACAGGAACATGATATTATTAAACAAAAAACACAAATACCTTTACAAGCAAGAGAACCGATTGATACCATTTTAGTTAAAGGAAATGCTGCAGCCAACATCTTCAAAAACTGCCTAAAAGAAATTGATTCTGTGTTATATTGATAGAGAAAATTTAAACTATAGGTTAGTTATTAAGGTAGCTGAAGTAGAATAAGTAATGCATTCCTTTAAGATTTACCTTTCCCATAATTCTTGTTGTTTAAAGTGATGGCTAACTGACCCTTTGACCTGTAACCTAGCTGTAGATAACATTTAACCTGGAGAAAAACAAAGTAGAAATGTTTGGGTAGTTTACAATGTATGTGTTTTAAGTGCCATCTGTTTGTTATATGTCTGTGACTATAACCATTAACAGGAAATAGTTATAAAAGGGAAACAGAAATTTTACTAAGACCACGAGGAATGAGGTAATGGCTAAAAGAAGATATAAAAGGAAATGCTAAAACAAAGGATGGCGCGGACTCTGACCAGATCAGTTTCTGGTGATCCTGCCTGCTTTCTGTGTCCCCGTGTATTTCTTTCCGTGATTCTGGAACAATATGAGAACTTATTTGTGGAAAAGAATATGAAGTATATTCCAACAGAAGGTGTCTCAGGCCTGTCATTGGAAGAACAATTGAGGAGGTTGCAGGAAGAAAGAACCTGTAAAGTGTGTATGGACAAAAAAGTTTCTATTGTATTCATTCCTTGCGGTCATCTGGTAGTATGCCAGGAATGTGCCCCTTCTCTAAGAAAGTGCCCTATTTGCAGGGGTATAATCAAAGGTACAGTTCATACATTTCTCTCATAAAACAAAATAGGTTAATATTGGCCTGTATATAATAGTCTTTAAATTATTATTGAACATTAGAAACCATTTGGAACAAAAAAAGAATTATGGGTTCTTCACCTGCTAACATTCATGTTATAGTCTGCTTTGGTATTAATTACCTTGTTTCAAAAAAGATAGTATTATATATTTAATCTTAATGTTTAGTTGCAGGGAAAGGTTTATGTTTGATGAGCTAAATTAGTATGTATGTATGAACATAGGGAGAGTTAAACATAGTGTGATTGTTTGGATCATTTTAGGAGTTATTATTAGATTTAGTATTCTTAATGGAAGCTTTGAGTACTAAATAACAGTGTAGTTTTAAAGTACAGTACTAGAAACCAGAAGCTCTGGAATTCATTAGAGTTATAGTGCCAAATTCTTTTTTGGTCCTTTTAACTTATGTTGTAAAATAAGTACTATCCTGTTACTGGTAAACAAGATTTCCCACAATTTGTGAGGAATGTCTTAGTAAAGTATGTTAAAAGGAAAAAAAACCATTTTAAAATAAAAAATAAAAATAAAATAAAACAAAAAAGGAACTTAAAGAAAATCCTTCTCTTAAAAATATAATGTATAATGCAGTGGTTATTGATATACTTACAACATTGTGCAGCCATCACCACCAATTCCAGAATATTTTTATTGACCAAAACAGAAACCTCATACCCATTGACAGTCCTTCCTCACTGCCTCATTTCTCCAACCCCCAGCAGCCACTAATCAATTTCCTATCATGATGGGTTTGCACTTTTTGGATGTTTCACATAAATGCAATTGTACAATAGATAGCCTTTTGTACTTGCCTGCATTTACTAAGATAAAATTTTCAATATATCCCTTACCATCACTCATGTCTGTGTATCAGTCTATTTTTGCTTAACCTGTATGTTTTATTCATTGTCTTTTACACAAAGCCTATACCCTGGGGTTAAACTTCCAACATATATTAAGTGCTTAATAAAATTTTTTGTAGGGGCCAGGGATTTAGCTCAGTGGTTCCACCACCTGCCTCGCAAGCCCAAGGCACTGAGTTCAATCCCTGGTACCAAAACAAACAAACAAACAATCAAAAAAGTTTGTTGCTTATGAACTTCTTTGTGTAATTTTTATTCAGGTGAGATTCATAAGAAAGTGTACAGCTCAGTGCCATTTACTACAGTAGGTGTTGTACAACCATCTATCTCTGGTTTCAATAATATTTTTTCACCTTAGAACACTCTGCATCCATTAAGTAACCCCTAGAAGTCCTCCTTCTTCCATGTACTACAAACCATTAATCAGCTTTCTGTATCTATGGATTTGCCTTTTTTGTATATTTCATATAAAAAAATTATAGAATATGTGACCTGTTGTGTCTGAATTCTTTCATACCAGCATAATGTTTTGGTGTGATATAGTTGGAGCATGTACAATTTCTTTATTTCTTTTGTGGCTATTATTCCATTATATATCTATACCTTCTCTATCCTTTCCTGTATTTGTAGACATTTTGGGTGTTTCCACTCTGACCATCATGCACAATGCTGCTATGAGGGTCCTTGTACAGGTATCCATGTGTACACAGGTTTTCATTTATCTTGGAACTCTACCTAGGAGTTGAATGGATGTTAACTCTATGTTTAACTGTCTTCAGCACCACAAAAGACTTTTCCAAGGTACCTGTACCATACTTGTTCCCACCAGGGGTTTAGAAATGTTCCAGTTTCACCACATTCAGTGAGAACACTGACACTTGCTATTTTTCATTTTCCTGATTGGAGCCATTGTAGTGAAAAGGTCATTTCCTTGTGGTTTAACTTTCATTTTACTAATGACTAAAATTGTTAAGTACTTTTTATGTGTTTATTAGCTATTCCTATATCTTCAGAAAAATGTTGATTAGGGTTATTTTGTCTTTTTTTTATTAGGATGTAAGAGTTTAAAGGACTCATAAGTTTGACAAAATCCTATTAAGAATATTCTTTTTAAATTTTTTGCTCATTTTTTATTTTTCATTAGTATATTTTTGCAGTACATAATTATCACACTCCTCATGTGGAGTTGGTACATGTACATAACACATCTCAGTTCGTTTTTCACCCCCATTCCCCCTATCTCTTGATCCCTTCCCAGTTGTGAAAGATCTATTTCCCTACTTCCCTTCATCTAACTTTTATTTTGCCATTTATTTATATTTGGGTTTCTCATATAAGAGAAATGATGTGATATTTAAGCTTGTGTGCCCGCTTTATTTCACTTAACACCATGGCCTCAAGATCCATCCATTTTCCTACAAATCATTCAAGTGTATTCTTCTTTGTGGAACAGCAGTACTCTATTGTGTATAAGTACCATATTTTCTTTATTTTCATTTTCCCCCCTCCATTCACCCGAATTTAGGCTACACACCTGGGCCAGTCCTTCTTCCATTGTCCTAACTGAAGCAGAAATAAAACTAACGAAGACCCAGGAATGCTATAAAACTCCGGACCAGAGCACGTGCATGTTAGATACAGTGGCCCGCCCCACAGTAACGTTTTTCTCTCTTGAAATTTATTAATAATTCATATATAGGGGCTGCATGTCATGCGTGTAACTAAAACACAGTGAATTGTGCATGTGCACTGTGTACCTTTGATCAGTTCTGTCAATCATATCCAAAGAGACCCAATGAGGCACACATCTTTTAAATCCAAAAGCCTGAATTACTGTTTATTTCCTATTATCCTCATCACTTTTTTCCATGCTCATGCCACGTTAATGTCTCTGCTGGTCTCATTCTGAGCACATCTTTTCCATTAACTTAAATAAATATAGCTGCTTTTTCTTCTTCTCCTTGTTCTCCTCCTTCTCCTCCTTCTCCTCCTTCTCCTCCTTCTTCTCCTCCTCCTCCTCTTCCTCCTCTTCCTCCTCCTCCTCTTTCTTCTTCTTGTTGGTACTGGGGATCGAACTCAGATCCTTGCACTTGTGAGGCAGGTGTGGTGCCACTGAGCTAAATCCCTAGACCTAGCTGCTTTTTCTTTTGCCGTAATGCTTATTCTTGCAATTCTTTGCTCACCATAAACAAGAATCTGGTGTATATCTCTCAGAAACTCATCACACGCTGCATCACATTCATCTGCTGATGAACATATAGGCCACTTCCAAGATTTAGCTATTATGAATTATGCTGCTATAAACATGGATATGTATGGATTGCTGTGAGATGATATCTTTAACTCTTTGGGGAAGATACCTAGAAGGGGAATGCTGGGTCAAATGGAGTTTCTAGATTTAGTTTTTGGAGTAATATCAATTTTTTTTAGCAATATCAATTTTGGACTGTTGTTTTCTATGCTTTGATATTTAGTCTATGAGTTTCTTTTTTGGGTTAAATGTGCTTCTTTTATACAGCATACTGTTGGACTTTCTTGATTCCTGCATTCTGTGTCTTTGATTGTGGAACTGAGGCCACTGACTTTGAGAGTTATTACTGAAAGGTATTGACATTCCTGTCATTGTATTATTTTCCTATTGCTTATTTCCTTTTTTTCCCTCTTCTAACCTACTCACCCAGCCTGATATATTTGTTCTATTAGCATTTTGGGTTCTTTGTCTTAAAGATATCGTTGAGGTTTTTGGAGTACTGGTTTGGTGATCATTAATTTCTTAAGGTCAACTTTGTCATGAATATACCTTCTCTATCAATTTCTACAGTTTTGCAGAATATATCAGGTTGGACTGGAAGTTGTTTACTTCAAGGGCTTTAAATGCTTCACTCCAAATTCTCTTGGCCTTTAAGGTTTGTGCTGCAAAGTCGGCTGTCATATTAATGAGTTTACCTTTATAAATAATTTGTTCCTTTTAAGATTTGGTCCTTTTGTTGGACTGAGATTTGACTATGATTATCAAAAAGCTCTTTTCTAAATGTGGTTATTTGGAGTTCTAGATGACTCCGTTATCTGTATGTTAAATTCTTTTCCCATAATTGGAAAGTTTTCTGATACTATTTCTATAAATAGGTTTTTTAGACCATTTTGCTGTCTTCTGATTTTTTCACTAAATCAAATGAATTTTAGATTTGTCTTTGTATCAACTAGCAGCTGTTGGATCTATTTTTGTGTTCTCTTGTTTTTACAGTATCTCTGAATAATCAATCTCTAACAGCAGCCCTATCCTCTGCTTCCGACATCTTGTCCTCCTATTTTCAATAGGATTTTTAATCTTTTGAATTTCTGTTTGGTACCTTGCCATGGGCTCTTATTCTTCACTAAACTGGTCATTCATGTTTTGTATTATTTTGTTTAGCTCAGCTAACTTTTTATTACTGTCTTTTCTAAAATTCCTGATGATTTTCTTTATTATATCTATTACCTAATTAGATATATCTTCTTTTAGCTCATCAAGCACCTTATTTGTCTTTTTAAAAAATATCCTTTGTTATACTTTTGAGTAAATCTGCAGTGTGGTTTTTGATTTACTCCCCTTTGATTCCCCGTGGACCAACTGTGGAGAAGTTGTGAGGTTTTGAAAGTACAGTGGTGCCTCAGTTCATGAATGCTTTTCTTTGTGAAAAATTTGGTTCACAAACAGAAGCATTTGGCAAAATTGTGTTTTTGTTTGTGAATTCTACACTAGGTGGCAAACACAACTGTGTTTGTTACAAATACTTTCTCACACAAACACTAATGTGGCTGTTTTTTCTAGCATCATGGAAAGAATTAAGTTTGTGAACTGAGGTACCACCGTATTTTCTTATTTTGTCATTTCATGTTTTATTGGATTTTGTTTGTTTATTTTTTTCCTGAAGTTTGCAGGATAATTATAGTGGAAAAATCTGTTGCCAGAATAGAGATCTCTTTAGTTGCTATCTACTTTTCAGTGATGTACTCTGGGGATGACTTACTATAAGCCTTTGTATCTGTCTCAAATTCCAATTGTGTCTGTTTATTTGGAAGGGAGGCTGCAGTATATCTGGCCTTGCACTCAGTTTTTCTAGAATTGGCATACAGAGGAAATCAACTAATGGCAACAACTATGCCACATTGCAATAACAATAAAATCAGCAATAGTAACAGTGTCAAAGATAAATTGAACACTGACATACCCTAAGAACTAGTATTGTACCACCTTTAACCATACAAAAGAGATATATAATTATAGTATAAACACTAAGACATACCAAATATTGATATATAATAAGTATCTACTCAATGCAACAACTAAACCTTCTGTAAGAATAGAACAGTATTTAATAGCAACAGCATAAAGTTAACTATATAAGCACTCATAAAGCTGAATGGTTATACTGGTAAATAGAAAGGAAATGAGAAACCAGAGAATGAAAAAAGTAAAATTTAAAAAAATTAATCAGTGGAAGATGAGAAAGAGGAGAAGAAAGTGAGATAAAAGAGCCTATTGAAGAGTAAAAGGAATTTAACAGTATTAGATAAAAGTAACAGAAAAGGACAAGAAAAAGAAAAAAACAAAACAAAATAAATGAAAAAAGAAAAATAAGAAGAAAAAAGAATTAGAAGGACAAAAAAATTTAAAATTACAAAAGGAGAAAAACCCCAAGCTCCTCCCCCAAAATCAAAACAAGAAAACAAAATTGAGTCCAAAAATTTCCATCTTTTTTTTTTTGTACCTGGGATTGAACTTGGGTCCTTGTGCTTGCAGGGCAGGTGGCAGAACCACTGAGCTAAATCTCTGGCCTTCTTCCATCTTTTTTTTTTTTGGTACCGTGGCTCTAACTCTGGTCCTTGCCTTTGCGCAGCAGGCGGCAAAACCACTGAGCTAAATCCCTGGCCCTCTTCCATCTTTTTGAATGAGTGATTTCTTTCCAGGATCTGTAGTCTTTGAATCCAGAAAGTCACAATTTTCTCTGCCTAGATTTATAGCCCATGGGTTTGAGGTGTCCTTTTGTTCCAAAGGTCCCTCTGTTCACACATCCAGGACTGTGGCAACAGTCCAAGCTGTGGCATACCTTTGCTCACATTGGTAGATGGGGAGGATAATGAGACCACTAGTCTCTCATGGATCTAGGTAATGGGCTGAAGTTCAAGCAGATTGCTGGATTTGATGCCAGAACTTTCAGATCCAACTACCTTCAAAAGCCACACTCAATAGGCCTGGGTCCCATGTCCTTCTCAGTCTGAGTTCATACTTCTCAGGGGGTCTATTTCTAGCCTACTCCCTCTCCAAAGCTATCTTCCATGGCTGTCTCTCACCCAGTCAGTGTGGTATGGTAACACTGAAAACCTGGAAGTGGAGTTGTTCTCCAGTTTTTCTGTGGCTCAATTTTAACTCTTTCTCAAATGGAGCCTAATTAAACACTCTCTGGCAATATGGCAGCCACTGCATTGGATTTCTTCTCTAACCCTAGCCTGCTATAAAGGAGTCATTTTGTGAGTAAAACTCCACACTGCTTCTGTAGTTTACAATAACCATGGTCTTTTACTGGGGCAAGCACTGCTGGATGGGTCCATTATTTCTCCCTGGAGCTACCACGGTCCAGGGCTTACCTTTTTCTCAGGGTTCTGGTCTCATGCACAATCAGGTTAGTCAGTTGGTCAACACATCTGCTGTCTGGTGCTGAGGGGAAATAAAACACAAAACAGGCTTGGAGTTGGTGGGTGGCCATGACCAGGGTGTGGATTCCATGGGTATGGATTTGGGAGTGAATGCTAGATGGGCCAGTTTCTGTTCCCACAGAGAAAAGGGTGAATTTTATCTATGTGGGCCTTGGGGTGGGTTCCATCTATGTGGGATATTCCATCTAAGAGGAGGCCTAGAATATTCTTATGATATGTTTCTTATCAGATTCCTGAGTTAAAAGTATTTTCTCACATATTATAGATTATCTCTTTACTTTCTCAATCATGTCCTTTGAAGAACACTTTTTTAAAAATTTTGGTGAAGTTAAATGTATCTGTTACTCTTTTGTTGCTGCTTGGTTAGTGTCACATTCAAGAAAACTTTTCTTAACCCAAGGTCACATATACCTTTTAACATTATTAGGAGACCTCCAGATCTGCACACCATGGCTCCTAGGCAGCAGGAGGCTTCTGGGTAGGCGTGCTACAGCTCCCAGCATAGAGGAAACTTCTAGGTAGGCATGCCATGGCTTTGAGCTCAGAGGAGGTGAGCCGCACAGGTGCCAGGAACACACACCCACCCTACCCCACCCCCCCATGGATCAAAATGAGAAGACAGATAAACAATCCACAGAACCAGACTTCCAGATCACCTACAGCAACCCCAAAGGGAAACGAGATGGAACACTCTGAAACTCAACCGCCTGGACTCCCTGAACTAGCAACGAAAGAGGATTGGGAAAAAATGAAATCAGAAATAATTTCTCACATAACAGCAAAGATTATGCCCATAGGGCAAGATATGATTAATAAATCTAGAGAGGATACAGATAAAAAAAATAGAGGAGCTGAGGAACATGATGGAATGCCAACACAGGAAACAAATGGAATCCATAAAACAGATGCAAACAGATTACCAGGACATTAAAAACTCCATTCAAAGTCTATGCAGCAGAATGAGCCAATGTGAAGACAAAATTTCTGATATAGAAGATAAGATTGCAATTAGTGACCAGGAAAAGAAAAATGTCTTTAATATTGTAAGGGACCATGAGAAATCAATCCAGCATCTGCTAGACAAGGCAAAGAAAAATAACATCAGAATGATTGGAGTCAATGAAGAAACAGGAGAGAGTGAAGATGACATAAAAAACTGTTTACAGAAGTGATGGCAGAAAACTTCCTAAGCAAGGGAAAAGAATTTGACATACAGATAAGTGAGGCATATAGGTCTCCAAATAGCCTTGAGCAAAAAAAATCTACACATAGGCATATAATTGATAAGATTACAGAAACCCAACAGAAGAATAAAATTCTACAAGCAGTGAGAGAAAAGAAACAAATCACATACAAAGGAAAGCCCATCAGAATCACAGCAGACTTCTCAGTGCAAACCCTCAAGGCAAGAAGAGCTTGGAGTGATGTGTTTCAAGCCCTAAAGGAAAACAGACTCCAACCCAGATTGATGTACCCTGCAAAACTATCTTTCAAAATTGATGGTGAAACAAGATACTTTCATGACAAAGAGCACCTTAGAAACTTCATGAATACCAAACCAGCACTGCAAAAAATTTTAGACAAAATCCTAGGAAAAGACAACGAGGATCACAACCCCAGGAATCCCAGCAGAATGAATCCACCAGGCACAACAAGAAATTAAAAGCAAAGGGGGAGGATTAAACAAAAAGAAAAAGTCATGACAATGATAACTCAATACATATCAGTTGTAACCATGAATATTAATGGTCTCAACTCACCAATCAAAAGAAACAGACTGGCAGAATGGGTCAAGAACCAAGATACAACAATATGTTGCATACAAGAAACACACTTAACTCAAAATGAAATTCATAGACTGAAAGTTAAAGGGTGGAAAACAATACTCCATGCAACAGGAACCCGAAAAAAAGTAGGAGTAACTATCCTCTTGCAGACCAAGTGGATTTCAAACCCACACTGATTAAGAGAAACAGAGAAGGACACTATATCCTATTAAAGGGAACAATCCAAGAGGAAGAGATGACAGTCATAAATATTTATGCAACAAACACTAGTGCACCCAACTATATAAAACAAATACTAATGGACATGAAAAACCATATAAACATTAATACAATAGTAGTGGGGGACCTCAATACCCCATTGTCACAAATAGATAGATCAACTAGACAAAAAATAAGCAATGAAATACTAGAACTCAATCATAACTATTGAAGATATGAACCTAACAGATGTTTACAGAATGTTTCATGCCACAAAATCAGAATACACATTCTTCTCAGCTGCACATGGGTCATTCTCTAAAATAGACCACATTCTCACTCACAGAACATATTTAGGTAAGTGCACAGGAATTGAAGTTATCCCCTGTGCATTATCAGACCATAGTGGGATGAAATTGGAGATCAACAGCAAAAGAAACTGCAAAAGCTTCATAAACACATGGAAATTGAACAACACACTTCTGAATAACCAGTGGGTCACAGAGGAAATTAAAGAAGAAATCAGACAGTTCTTTCAAATAAATGACAATGACAATACAACATATTGGAATCTATGGGACACAATGAAAGCGGTCTTACGAGGGAAATTCATAGCACTGAATAATCATATTAGGAAAACAGAGCATGCCCAATTAAACAACCTGATGCTGAACCTCATGCTTCTAGAACAAGAAGAGCAGGACAAATACAAAGCTCATACTAGGGAGGAAATTACAAAGATCAGGGTAGAAATCAGTGCAATGGAGACTAAGAAAACAATACAAAAACTCAATGAAGCCAAGAATTGGTTCTTTGAAAGAATCAACAAAATTGACAAACCCTTAGCCAACCTTATCAGAAAAAGGAAAGAAAAGGCCCAAATCCATGCAATTAGGAATGAACAGGGTGAAATTACAGCAGGCCCAGCAATCCAGAGAATCATCAATACCTACTTCCAGAACCTATATGCCAATAAGATGGACAACACAGAAGAAATGGACAGATTCCTAGATACATATGAATTACCAAAGTTGAATGAAGAAGACCTAAAAATTCTAAACAACCCAATATCAATCAATGAAATTGAAAACATAATTAAAAACTTACCAACCAAGAAAATCCCAGGAACTGATTGCTTCACCACTGAATTCTATATAAGACATTTAGACAGGAACTACTGCCACTACTGTTTAAACTCTTCAATGAAACTGAAAGGGAAGCAATACTCCCAAAATCATTCCTGGAAGCAAGCATCACCTTGATCCCCAAAGCAGAGAAAGACCCAACCAAAAAGAAATATAGGCCAGTCTCACTAATGAACATAGATGTAAAAATCCTTAATAAGAAAGATACTGGCAAATAGAATGCAGAAGATCATCAAGAAGATCATACACCCTGATCAAGTGGGATTCATCTCAGGGATGCAGGGATGGTTCAAGATATGCAAATCAATCAATGTAATACATTATATCAATAGAGCCAAGGACAAAAACCATTTGATTATCTCCATAAACACAGAAAAAGCATTTGACAAAATCCAACATGCTTTTATGATAAAAAAAATGCTACAAAAAATTGGAATAGATGGTCTCTACCTAAAATTGATAAAAGCCATCTATGAAAAACCAACAGCCAGTATCATACTAGATGGTCAGTAACTGAAATCCTTCACACTAAAATCAGCAACAAGACAAGGATGTCCACTATCACCACTCTTGTTCAACATAGTTTTGGAAACATTAGCCATGGCAATTAGACAAGAGAAAGAAATAAAAGGAATAAAGATAGGAAAGGAAGAAGTTAAACTGGCATTATTTGCTGATGATATGATACTTTACATAGAAGACCCAGAAAACCCCACCAAAAGACTTCTAGACTTAATTGACAGAATCAGTAGAGTAGCTGGATACAAGGTCAACACTATAAAAACAATAGCCTTCATATAGACAAATAACAGACTCACTGAGAGAGAAATTAGGGAAACAATTCCTTTTACAATAGCATCCAAAAACACAAAATATCTAGGAATCAGTATAACAAAGGAAGCAAAACACCTCTACACTGAAAACTGCAGCCCTCTGAAAAAAGAGATCGAAGAGGATATAAGAAAATGGAAAGATCTGTGTTCCTGGGTAGGAAGAACCAATATAGTGAAAATGGCCATACTTCCAAAACTGCTATATAGATTCAATGCAATGACGATTGAAATTCCAACAATATACTTCACAGAGCTAGAGAAAACAATCCAAAAATTCATTTGGAACCAGAAGAGACCTAGAATAGCAAAAGCAATTCTAGGCAATAGTGACATGGCAGGGGGTATCACAATCCCCAGCTTGTAACTATACTACAAAGCTACTGTGGTAAAAACAGCATGGTACTGGCAAAGGAAGAGACCCGAGGATCAGTGAAATAGATTAGAAGATGCAGAAATAACTCTAGACATATTCAGCCACATTATATTTGACAAAGGACCCAACCACCCTCACTAGAGGAAAGATAGCCTCTTTAATAAATGATGTTGGAAAAACTGGATTTCAACCTGCCAGACTAAAATTGAAGTGGATTAAAGATCTAATATTAAAACAGAAACATTAACTTGCTGGAAGATAAGTTAGGTAGAACTCTTGAAGACATTGGCATAGGAAAAGACTTTATGAACCAACCTCAGTAGCACAGGTACTATCACAAAGAATCAACAACTGGGATTTCATCTTACTAAAAAGGTTCTGCTCTGCAAGAGAAACCACCAATAGAGCTAAGAGAGAGCCTACAATGTGGGAAAAAATTGTACCATCTGTTCCTCAGACAAAGCACTACTATCTAGAATATATAAAGAACTTAGAAAAATCAGATCCCCCAAATTCAAAGACCCAATTCAAAAATGGGCTCTGAAATGAACAGACATTTCTCAGACAAAGAAGTAAAAGCAGCAAATAAATTTATGAAAAAATGTTCAACATCACTGACCATTCAAGTGATGCAGATGAAAACAACACTGAGATGGCCAAGAAGCTCAGCCGGTCCCAGCACATGGAAGGAAGCTCCTCACTTCCATCTCAGGCTCCTAGGGCAGAGCAGGTGAGCCGGTCCCAGTACCTGGAAGGAAGCTCCCCTGCTGCCATCCCAAGGTCCTAGGCCAGAGAAGGTGAGCAGCGTGGGCACCAGAAGCAATGCCCCCCCCCCCGTGGAAATGAGAAAACACATAAACAAGCCTCAAAAACAGAGTTCCAGATCACCTACAGCAACCCCAAAGGAAAATGAGATGGAACAATCTGATACTCAACAACCTGGACTCTCTGAACTGGCAACAAAAGAGGATCTGGGAAAAATGAAATCAGAAATAATTACTCAGATAACAGCAAAGATTTTGCTCATGGTGGAAGACATGATTAATAAATCTGGAGAGGACACAGATTTAAAAAATAGAGGATCTGAGGAACCCTATGGAATCTCAACATAGGAAATAAATGGAATCCATAAAACAGATGCAAACAGATTTCCAGGACACGAAAAACTCCATCGAAAGTCTACACAGCGGAATGAACCAATGTGAGGATAGAATTTCACATATAGAAGATAAGATTGCAATTAGTGAGGAGGAAAAGAAAAATTGCTTTAAAATTGTAAGGGAACACAAGAAATCAATCCAGCAGCTGCTAGATGATGCAAAGAAGAATAACATAAGGCTGATTAGAGTCAATGAAGAAAGACGAGAGAGTGCAGATGACATAAAAAAACTGTTCACAGAAGTGATGGCAGAAAACTTCCCAAGGAGGGGGAAAGAACTTGACATACAGATAAGTGAGGCATATAGGACTCCAGCTAGCCTTAATCAAAAAAAATCTACACATAGGCCTATAATAGTTAGGATTCCAGAAATCCAACAGAAGAATAAAATTCTACAAGCAGTGAGAGAAAAGAAACAAATCACATACAAAGGAAAGCCCATCAGAATCACAGCAGACTTCTCAATGCAAACCCTCAAGGCTAGAAGAGCTTGGAGTGATGTATTTCAAGCCCCAAAGGAAAACAGCCTCCAACCCAGATTGATGTACCCTGCAAAACTATCTTTCAAAATTGATGGAGAAATAAGATACTTTCATGATAAAGAGCACCTCAGGAACTTCATGAATACCAAACCAGCACTCCAAAAAACTTTAGACAATACCCTAGGAAAAGACAATGAGGATCACCACCCCAGAATGAATCCACTGGGCATGACAAATTAAATAAAAAGGGGGAGAATCCGACAAAAAGAAAAAGTCATGACAAGGCTTTTAAAACTTTGAACTTCATCTCCCTAATGAGTGTATAATTCTATCTTATTATTGTACTGATTAATATTTTTCTGATTCTAGAGTTGCACACCTTTCCTTGTGCTATACTGGCTATCATCTTCTTATGTCTACATTTTAATTGGGTTGTCTATTAATGAGCTCTAAGGATTCTTTATATTTTCTGGTCATAGGTTATATGCATTGGAAATATGGTCTGTTTAAGGACTACTTTTCATTTTAATGATGTCATTTAAAGTTCTAAATTTTGATGGAATCTCATTTATCCATTTTTTTCTTTTATATATCATGTCTTTTGTATCCTAAGTAGTTCTTGCCTACCCTGAATTCATAAAAATTTTCCCTTATAATTTCTTCTTAAAGTTTTATACTTTTAGGCTTTCATAATTAGGTTCATAGATCCCTTCAAGTTATTTTCATGTATGAAAAAAAAGGGTTGAGGTTAATTTTTTATATATGGATACCAGGTGTTCTAGTGCCATTTGCTGAAAACACTATGTCTTCCTTGGCTCTTGAATCAAGTTTATATTCTGTAAAATGCTAATGTTAAATAATCTTTCAAACCTCAGTGGACCATATACATGTGGTTCTATTTCTAGATTCTGTGTTTTATTCCAATGATGTATATGTCTTTCCTTACAACAACCCTGCCTTGATTACTGTAGCCTTAGAAGAAGTCTTAAAATTAGGTACTAAACATCTTCCAACACTGTTTTTGTTTCTGTTTTTAACTTTTCTAGGTCCTTTGTACTCCTACATAACTTTTAAATTTCAATATTCAATTCTTCATTTATAGCAAGTATGCACAGACCTGAAATTTTATATATACCCTGTGTTTTCTAATCCTGCTAAATTCAAGTACAAGTTCGAGGGGCTCCTAGAGATTTCTTAGTATTTTCACTGTAGATGATCATTTCATCTACCTATAAAGATTTTGCTTCTGCTGTGCCAATCCTATCCTAGTTGTGTCATTTTATTGCCAGACTATTTTGGTGGGGACTAGATTTCAAAGTTTAATGGACTGGTAAAAAGTAAGCATATCTGCCCTTGTTCCCCACCTTAAGGAGAAAGCATTGTATCTTCTCCATTCATATAAGGCATTCTTGCTGGAAGTATGGAGTACATGTCTGTAATCTGTTGAGAAGTTTCTGTTCTACTTCTAGTCTCCTGATAGCTTTTACCACAAACAGCTGTAGAATTTAGTCCAATACTTTTTCTCCAACTAGTGACAGGATCATATGGCTTTTTCCTTTCCTCGGTTAAAATAATGACTTTGGGGGGTGGATCTTCCAAAGCTGAACCAACACTGCCATCCCTATAACAAAACCACTTTCTACATCCTGCCAGATCTGACTTCTAGTAGTTTGTTTTGTTAAACAAATTTCTATCTATGTTCATACTTCTTTCTTCTATTATCTTTATCCAGTTTTAGGACTAGCACAATGTTGAGTTAGTAAAATGAGGGGAGAAGTGTTCCTTCTTTTTTCTGCTTTAATTGTTTGATATAACTTATCAGTTAAAATGTTTATGAGCCTGCTGTTGTCATTTAGGTAGGTTTTCAAGCTAGGAATATATTTTCTTTAATAGGTGCTATTCCAATTTTATATTTCCTCCAGAGTTAGTTTCATTAATTTGTCTTCCAAGGTACTTCTTAGAAGTTGTCAAATTTATTTCAAAAAAGATTTTTGTAATATACTTTCTGAATCCTTTTACATTCTGTAAAATCTGTGGTAATAGCTCCTGGATCTTAATATTGTAATTTAAAAAATGTATAACTGATATTGTGTAACAGGAAGAAAAGGTCTAAAAGAGCAGGGGAATTGGGAGGGGTAAGGGAAGGGTAAAAAGGGAAAGGAAAAATATGAGAAGAGGAAAAAAATGGAAACAAGGTCTTTGCAAATAGGGAAGGGTGGAGGGGGTGAAGGGAGGGCAAGGGAAGGGGAAAAAAATGAGAACCAAGAGACTCATGTACTGGTACAAGATCCCACTGATGAATCTAACTATATTTTATACCAAAAATGTACCAATAAACTTAATGGGGGGAAAAAAAGAAAACAACACTGAGATTCCACCTCACCCCACAAAGAATGGCTGCTATCAAGAAATCAAGCAACATCAAATGCTGGTAGGGGTGTAGGGAGAAAGGAACCCTTCTTCATTGTGGGTGGGAGTGCAAACTGGTGCAACCACTGTGAAAATCAGTATGGAGATACCTCAAAGAACTAGAACTAGAGGTCCCATTTGACCCAGCTATTCCCCTGCTGAGTATCTTCCCCAAAGAATTAAAAGAATCATACCACAGCAATATATGTGCACCCATGTTTATAACAGCACAGTTTGTAATAGCTAAAGCTTGGAAACAGCCCAAGAGCCCATAAACTGGATACTGAATAAAGAAGATTTTTTTTAATAAAATGGAGTACTACTCAGCCATCAAAAGCAAGAAATTAGACATTTATTGCTAAATGGATGCACATTGAGGTGATACTCAAGTGAAATAAACAGGACACACATATGTAAATACCGAATAGTTTCTCTAGTGTGAGAAACTGAAAGTGTAAATAAGGACTAAAAGATATAATAGATAATGTGAAATAGGGAGAAAAGGGACAAAAGGGAGGGGAAAGTGGGAGGGGTAGGGAAATGAAAGAATGGAATTAATATGAGAAAATGAAAAAAAGGAAACAAAGTCTTTGTAAACAAGGAGGGATGGAGGGGTTGAACGGAGGGCAGGGGAAGGGGGAAGAAATAAGAACCAAAAGAGATTATGTAAAGGTGCATATCTCCAATGATGAATGTCATTATATTGTACACCTAAAATGTACCAATAAAAGGATATTTTTTAATTAAATTCTTTTATTGGTACATTGTAGGTATCCAACACAATGACATTTCTCATTGGGAATTGTACCTTTACATAATGCATCTTGGTTCTTATTTTTTCCCCATTCCTAGCCGACCCTTCCATATTTACAAAGACTTTTTCCATTTTTTTCCATTTCTCAGCATTTTTCCTTTCCCTTCTTTCCTTTACCCTGCCCCTCCCACTACCCCTACCCCTTGGGACCTTTTCTTCCTATTTTGCATTATCGATTATTCATTCTAATCATTGGTACATTTTAGGTATACAATATAATGACATTCATCATTGGAAATTTGCACCTTTACATAGTCTCTCTTGGTTCTTATTTTTCACCCTTGCCCAGCCCTCCCTTCAACCCCTCCAGTCCTCACTATTTACAAAGATTTTGTTCCCATTTTTCCATTTTCTCATATTAATCCCATTCCCTTCTATCCTTTCCCCTAGCCCTCCCACTCCCTTCCCCTTTGCCCCTTTTCTTCCTATTTCACATTAACTATTATACATTTAGTCCTTATTTACACTTTCAGTTTCTCACACCAGAGAAACTATTCGGTATTTATACATGTGAGTCTTATTTATTTCACTTAAGAGTATCGCCTCAATGTGCATCCACTTAGCTATAAATGTCTCTAATTTTTCATTTTCTATGGCTGAGTAGTACTCCATTTTACATTTTAAAAACCCACATTTTCTTTATCCAGTCTCCAGTTGATGGGCATTTGGGCTGTTTCCAACTATTAGCTATTACAAACTGTGCTGCTATGAACATGGGTGCACATATATCACTGTGGTATGATTCTTTTAATTCTTTGGGGAAGATCCCCAGCAGTGGAATAGTGGGGTCAAATGCAACTTCCAGTCCTAGTTCTTTGAGATGTCTCCATTCTGATTTCCACAGTGGTTGCACCAGACTATACTCCCACCAGCAGTGGAGCAGGGTTCCTCTTTCCCCACAGCCCCACCAGCATTTGTTATTGGTTGATTTCATGGTAGCAGCCATTCTTTCTGGAGTGAAGTGGAATCTCAGCGTTGTTTTCATTTGCATCTCTCGAATGACCAGTGATGTTGAACATTTTTTCATGTATTTATTTGCTATTTGTACTTCTTTGTCTGAGAAATGTCTGTTCATTTCAGATGACCATTTTTGGATTGGGTCATTAAATTTGGGAGGTCTGATCTTTTTAAGTTTTTTATAGATTCGAGATAGTAGACTTTTGTCTGAGGAACAGCAGGTGAAGATTTTTTCCCACATTATGGAATGTCTCTTCACACTGCTGGTGGTTTCTCTTGCTGTGCAGAAGCCTTTTAATAGGAAGAGATCCCATTTGTTGATTGTTTGTGCTAGTTCACGGGCAACTGAGGTTTTGTTCATAAAATCTTTTCCTACACCAATGTCCTCAAGGATTCTACCTAACCTCTGTTCCAACTGGTTCAGAGTTTCTATTTTAATATTTAGATCTTTAATCCATTTTGATTTCAGTTTAGTGCATGGTTAGAGATACAGGTCTAGTTTTAATCTTTGGCAAGTTGAAACCCAATTTTTCCAGCACCATTTATTAAAGAGGCTATCTTTCCTCCAGTGAGGGTGTCTGGCATCTTTGTCAAAGATGAGATGGTTGAGTGTGTCTGGCGTTGTTTCTGCATCTTCTAATCTGTTCCACTGGTCCTCAAGTCTGTTTCTTTGCCAGTACCATGATGTTTTTATCACAGTAGCTTTGTAATATAGTTGCAGGTTGGAGATTGTGATACCCCCTGCCATGTCTCTGTTACCTAGAATTGCTTTTGCTATTCTGGGTCTCTTCTTGTTCCAAAGGAAATTTGGATTGTTTTCTCAAGGTCCATGAAGGATGCTGCTGGGATCTCAATTGGAATTGCATTAAATCTATATAGCAGTTTTGGAAGTATGGCCATTTTCACTATATAAATCCTTCCTACCCAGGAGCAGGGGATGTCTGTCCATTTGCTGATTTCATCTTCAGTCTCTCTTTTCAGAATGCCATAGTTTTCAGAGAAGAGGTCTTTCATTTCTTTCTTTAAGATGATTCCTAGGTATTTCAGTTTTTTGGATGCTATTGTGAAAGGAATTATTGGCCCTATTTCTCTCTCAGTGAGCCTGTCATTTGTGTAGAGGAAAGCTATTGTTTTTTGTGTGTTGACCTTGTAACCAGCTACTTGACTGAATTTGGTTATTAAGTCTAGAAGACTTTTGGTGGAGTTCTTGGGGTCTTCTATATAGAGTACCATGTCATCTGCAAATAATGACAATTTGACTTCTTCATTTCCTATCTTTATTACTTTTATTTCTTTCTCTTGTCTAATTGCCATGGCTAATGTTTCCAGAACTATATTGAACAAGAGTGGTGATAGTGGACATCCTTGTCTTGTTCCTGATTTGAGTGTGAAGGATTTCAGTTTTTGACCATTTAGTATGATATTGGCTGTTGGTTTTTCATAGATGGCTTCTTTCATTTTGAGGTAGAGACCATCTGTTCCAATTTTTTGTAGGGTTTTTATCATAAAAGCATGCTGGATTTTGTCAAATGCTTTTTCTGTGTCTGTGGAGAAAATCATATGGTTTTTGTCCTTGGCTCTATTGATATAGTGTATTACATTGATTGATTTGTGTATATTGAACCATCCCTGCATCACTGGGATGAATCCCACTTGATCAGGGTGGATGATCTTCTTGATGATCTTCTGCATTCTGTTTGCCATTATCTTATTAAGGATTTTTGCATCTATGTTCATTAGTGAGATTGGCCTATAGTTCTCTTTTTCAGTTGGGTCTTTCTCTGCTTTGGGGATCTAGGTGATGCTTGCTTCCAGGAATGAATTTGGGAGTATTGGTTCCCTTTCAATTTCACTGAAGAGTTTAAACAGTAGTGGCAGCAGTTCCTCTCTAAATATCTTGTACAATTCAGCAGTGAAGCCATCAGGGCCCAGGCTTTTCTTAGTTGATAAGTTTTTAATTACATTTTCCATTTCATTGGTTGATACTGGGTTGTTCAGAATTTGTAGGTCTTCTTCGTTCAACTTTGGTAATTCATATGTATCTAGGAACCAGTCCACTTCTTCTGAGTTGTCCATCTTATTGGTGTATAAGTTCTGGAAGTAGGTATTGATGATCCTCTGGATTTTTGCTGGGTCTGTTGTAATTTCACCCTTTTCATTCCTAATTGCATGGATTTGGGCCTTTTCTTTCCTTTTTCTGATAAGGTTGGCTAAGGGTTTGTCAATTTTGTTGATTCTTTTGAAGAACCAACTCTTGGCTTCATTGATTTTTTGTATCATTCTCTTAGTCTCCATTGCATTGATTTCTTCTCTGATCTTTATACTTTCCTCCCTTGTATGAACTCTGGGGTTGTCCTACTCTTCTTTTTCTAGAACCTTGGGGTGCGACATCAGGTTGTTTAATTGGACTCATTCTGTTTTCCTAATATGCATATTCACTGCTATGGATTTCCCTCATAAGCCTGCTTTCCTTGTGTCCCATAGATTCTGATATGTTGTATTGTCATTGTCATTTAATTGAAGGAACTGTCTGATTTCTTCTTTAATTTTCTCTGTGATCCATTGGTTATTCTGAAGTGTGTTGTTCAATTTCCATGTGTTTATGAAATTTTTTGAGTTTCTTTTGCTATGGATCTCCAATTTCATCGCACTATGGTCTAATAATATACAGGGGATAACTTCAATTCCTTTGCACTTACTTAAACATGTTCTGTATGTGAGTATGTGGTCTATTTTGGAGAATGACCCATGTGCAGCTGAGAAGAATGTGTATTCTGATTTTGTGGGGTGGAAGACTCTGTAAACATCTCTTAAGTTCATTTGTTCAAGAGTTTGATTGAGTTCTAGTATTTCATTACTCATTTTTTGTCTAGTTGATCTATCTCTTTGTGACAGTGGGGTGTTGAGGTCCCCCACTAAAATTATATTAGTGCATATATGACTTTTCATGTCTGTTAGTATTTGTTTTATATAGTTGGGTGCACTAGTGTTTGGTGCATAGATATTTTGATTGTCATCTCTTCCTCTTGGATTCTTCCCTTTACAAGGATGTAGTGTCCTTCTTTGTCTCTCTTAATCAGTGTTTGTTTGAAATCTACTTGATCTGCAAAGAGGATAGCTACTTCTGCTTTTTGGGGGGGTTCCTGTCACATGGAGTATTATTTTCCTCCCTTTAACTTTCGGTGTATGAGTTTCCTTTTGAATTAAGTGTGTTTCTTGTATACAACATATTGTTGGATTTTGCTTCTTGACCCATTCTGCCTGTCTATTTCTTTTGCCTGGTGAATTGAGACCATTAATGTTGATGGTTACAACTGAAACGTATTGACTTGTCATTGCCATGACTTTTTCTTTTTGTTGGGTTCTCCCCCTTTCCATTTAATTTCTTGTCATGCCAGATGAGTTCATTCTGCTTTGCTACCTGGGGCTGTGATCCTCAATGTCTGTTCCTTCGACATTCTGTAAAATTCTTTGGAGTGCTGGTTTGGTATTCACGAAGTTCCTCAGGTGCTCTTTGTCATGAAAGTATCTTATTTCTCCATCCATTTTGAAAGATAGTTTCGCAGGGTACATCAATCTGGGTTGCAGGCTGTTTTCTTTTAGGGCTTGGAATATGTCACTCCAAGCTCTTCTTGCCTTGATGGTTTGTGTTGAGAAGTCTGCTGTGATTCTGATGGGCTTTCCTTTGTATGTGATTTGTTTCTTTTCTCTGACTGCTTGGAGAACTTTGTTCCTCTGTTGTGTTTCTGGAATCTTAACAATTATATGCCTATGTGTAGATTTTTTTTGATCAAGGCTATTTGGAGTCCTCTATGCTTCACTTATCTGTATGTCAAGCTCTTTTCCCATGCTTGGGAAGTTTTCTGCCATTATTTCTGTGAAGAGATTTTTTATGTCATCTGCACTCTCTCCTGTTTCTTCATTGACTCCAATCAGTCTTATGTTATTCTTCTTTGCATCATCTAGCAGCGGCTGGATTGATTTCTCATGTTCCCTTATAATTTTGAAGCAATTTTTCTTTTCCTGGTCACTAATTGCAATCATATCTTCTATATCTGAAATTCTGTCCTCACATTGGCTCATTCTGCTGTGTAGACTTTCAGTGGAGTTTTTCATCTCCTGGAAATCTATTTACATCTGTTTTATGGATTCCATTTGTTTCTTATGTTGGGATTCCATCATATTCCTGAGCTCCTCTCTAGATTTATTAATCATGTCTTGCACTAGGGGCACAATTTCTCCTGTTATCTGAGAAATTATTTCTGATTTCATTTTTTCCAGATCCCCTTTTGTTGCCAGTTCAGTGGGTCCAGGTGGTTGAGTATCAGAATGTTCTATTTCATTTCCCTTTGGGGTTGCTGTAGGTGATCTGGAAGTCTGTTTTTGAGACTTATTTTCGTGTTTTCTCATTTTGACTGGGGCGGGGCCTGTTATTGCCTGCACAGATTACCTCCTTTGAGTTGGGAGAGGTGGGACAGGGACCATCAGCAGTCGTAGGAATGGTGACCCAAAAGTCCTTTCCTGTGGCCTGGAAGCAGCAGGAGGGATGGTGGCTGGGAAGCCCCTTCCTCTGGACCCAGAGCAGTGAGATGGTGTCTTAGAAGCCCCTACCTCTGGGCCGGGAGCAGAGAGACAAAAGGTGGCCAAAAAGCCCTTTCCTCTGGGCTGGGAGCAGTGGGAGGGATGGTTACTGGGAAGCCCCTCCCTCTGGACCAGGAGCAGTGGGACTCAGTACCTTGGTCTGATGATCTGGGGTCCTCTGTGTCTTTGTAGTGTGGAACCAGGTGGCTGCCTGTCTGCAGTGGTTTGATTTGGTGTCTTCTGAGTGACTCAGGACCTCGGTAGGGCGAGCACAGACCTGCCTGTCTGCAAGAATGGTTTTAATGTTTTTTTTATGTGTATGTGTTTCATAATAAAGTTATTTTAAAAAAAGAATTGAAAATCTTTTTGGAAATGTCTGGGAAGTTTAAAAATGAACAAAAGAAACCATTCGATAGTATCAGAAGAGAATTAAATTAATCTAATTAGAAGTTTAATAGAGCTGAAATCATTTAAAAATGAAGTTTTGGACCTGAAGAATACAATCACTTAAATAAAAAGGAAATATAGTGTCAAATTGATCAAGTTGAAGAAAGAATCTGTGAATTTAAAGACAAATTGTTTGAAAATACATGGTAATAGGTGAAAAAGAAAAATATAGAGAAGGAATGAAGAGAGCCTATGAGATTTACAGAATAGCACCAAAAGAGCCAATATGTAAACTCTACATGTCAAATAAACAGCTGTTCTTATGCCTCTCTCAGTATTGGGAAGAGAAAGAGAAAGAGATAAAAAGCCATTTAAAGAAATTATAGAGTAAACTCATTAAGTTTGAGGTACAGCAAAGCCAAAGATCTCCAATAAGATTAAATCAAATCAAGACTATGCTAAGACATAATCAAGTTGTTAGAATTAAAAAGTGAATAGATGCATTGGGGATTTAGCTCAGTGGTTCCACTGCCTGCCTCACAAGCACAAAGTCCTGAGTTCCATCCCTGGTACCAAAAAAAAAAAAAAAAAAAGAATAGAATCCTAATACGGCACAAGAAAAGAAGCATTTTACATACAAAGGATTTTACTGAGGCTAGCAGCAGATTTTCCAGCAGAAACCTTACAAGCCAAGATGGATTAGGATGACATATTCAAAATGCTGAAGGAAAAATCCTGTTAATTGAGGATATTTAGAGTATAAAAACAGAAAAGATGAACAAATTCAATCATTGCTTTATGAAATTAAAATATTGACTTTCCTTTAGGTAGGCTAAGAAAAATAAAATTCAAATCAATTAAATTAGAAGTGAAAGAGGAGAAATTCCAACCCATTCCATAGAAATACAAAAAATGATTGATAACTATGGAGAGTTATTCAGCAACAAATTGCATAACTTAGGACAAACTGATATATTTCTAAGAATATACAACACATTATGGCTAAATAATAAATGGAAAATATGTATAGACCAGTAATTAGTATGAAGTGTGAATTAGTAATCAAAAACCTCCCAGTAAACAGAAATGTACTATGGCCTTACTTGTGAATCATATCAAAAATTTAAAGAACTAATACGTCCTTCTCAAATTCTTCTAAAAATTAAGTAACAGAATATTTCCAAACTCATTTTATATAAGGCCAGCATTACTTTGATACTAAAGCTGGACAAGGACGTTAGAAGAAAAGAATTATAGGTCAATAATTTTGGAAAAGAAAGAATACAAAAATTGTCAACAAAATATTCACAAACTGAATTCAACAGCATATGAAAAGTGGCATTCACTTTGAGCAAGTGACTTGTCCTTAGGATGCAAGAATAGGTCAACATACACTAGTAAATCAACATCATACCTTACATTAGCAGAATTAAGGGTAAAACCACATGATCACCTCAATAAATGCAGAAAATGCATGTGACAAATTCAACATCTTCTCATGATAGAGACTCTCAAAAAGTAAGTTACAGAAGTAATGTACCTCACACAAGAAATGACAAAAGATGAAGCCATAGTCGTAAGGAATGAAATTTACTTGAAAAGTAATAAGTAGTAAAAGTGATTAAAAAGGAAAGCTCTACATAGAAGGCTCCAAAAAACTGTGACTTCTAGCCTTAATTGACACATTCAGTAGAGTAGCTGGATACAAGGTCAACACGCAAAAATCCATAGCCTTCTTCTTTTTTTTTTTTTACATAGATAGATACCATATTTATTACTGAATAACATTCATTTGATATAAGCAAATTAAGTACAAGTATAAACAAAAGCAATCATTGACCTGCTAAAATGTATTTAAAGTTTTATACAAAATGAAAAGTTCTTTGTAATTTAGCATTAGAATCAGTATCTAGGAAATAGGTAGAGTATGGTCATGTTTGTTTTCTTTCTTTAGGAAAGTCTTTGGGTCTCTGTAGCCAGTTTTGAAATTTGAACACATAAACCAAAAGTCTTGAGATGGAGGGACCTCTGAAATAAAAGGATTTGTTGAGCCATTACAGATGGTAGGGAGAAAAAGGACTAAGTCCTGGGATAAGTTTCAGTAACTACCAACTACGGGGATAGGTGGTAGTTAGAAATATGCCTACTCAACCAGAGCTAAGAGCTCTTAATAAGGACAATTTGGGGAAGAAAGACATAAGTTGTTTACATAGAAATTACTTTTGCTGTAGATAAGAGGGGTGTGATTCTGCAAAGCTGGGAAAGCTTTGGGATAGGCAGGCAGTGTATAAGGAGAAGTAATTGTTGATTATGGATTGAGACTTAAAGTCCAGAGAGTTTGAACATAGTCTGTTATGGGATTTAAGTCAAAATTCCAATATATGAAATGAAAATGTGAAAGTTTTGTTGGTTTCACCTGTTAACTGATTAACTTCCCTTATCTCTTTCCCTCTCCTCCCTCCAGTCCTTGTAGTTAAATTTAGGACAGTCTCAGAATTTTTCTTTTTTCACTTGTATGTTAAAAGGAGGGGAGCTTCCCTTTACTCATTCCTACTCTGGTTAGGATGTAGGTTCAGATTTTGTCCTGGCTGTTTAAATTCTATCTAAGGGGTTGCTGTCAGGGAGAACAGCTCCATGGGCCTGGCCAAAATATTTCAACCTCCCTCTCTCCCTGCAGCCTGGAGGGCAGCCACATATTGGGCTATGGCCTCAACTGGTCTGGCATTCTCATTTTAAGCACTAGACTGGCACAGTGCTCCAGCCTCTTGGGTTGCCCTGCATTAATCTATCAGTAGTGCTTGAGTGTCTAATCCCACAGGCCCATTATAACCTGTCAGCACATGAACCATCTGACCAGCCTAGTCCACTGTCCTCAACTCTGCTTTCTCTTTTTTCTCCCATTTGTCATGTTTACAGACTCTGAAAGACTTGAGTGGGGATTTTCTTCTGAGAAGCTGCCAGCGAACAGATGAGATGATCTATGTGTTCCATGGAAAAATAACTGGTGATTTTGAACCCATGAGCAAGTAGCAAGGCAGTTTCTGGCTACAGAACATACCTTGTGAAAGCAGGAGCATAAAAACTTGGGTAAGTCCCTAGTGGTTTCTGCACTTGCTATTTTTATCTTGCTTCCTGTATCTGGACACCAAAGCTTTTTGAAATTATAGTTCCTGTTTATGTTGTGTTGAAGTCTTCTGTTTCTTCCATAACCTTTTCATTGAAAAGTAAACATTTACTATATTTCTGTCAGATGTATTACAAGCTTCCTATTGATAGCAAATAAAATGGTATATTTCCATCGCAGGACAAAACATATGATTCTTTTTGAATCTTTACATTAGGAATCAGGTACCATTTTGTTTAGAGGCCAAAATATTAAGTGGGATATGTCTTAGAGTTCAGAATGTACGTTTTTGGTGCATAGAGTAACTTAGTTTTATTTGAGTATTATAGGGTACATATCAGCCTAAGTGACAACCATTAGCTGGTATCTTCTTGGAGCAGTGAGAGCTTTTTGATGGGGATCTTATCTGTATAGATAATTCTGATAACTGATCATAGCCCTGTCTTTTCACATCTCTAGGCTCATGGTCCCAATTGTCCAGTACCCATCCCTGGCTGTCACGTTCAGCCTCAGCTTCACTAAAACTAAAGTCATTCTCAATCCCATACTCAGTTTCCTGTCAGGATATATTTGTTTGTATTTAATTGTTCAGGCTTGAACATGTATAGACCATTTGACACTGTGCCTCTATCCATTTTTCCTATTGTAATGTCTTTTTTCCCTTATCTTGCATTATCTCAATATTCTACAAGTTGGCTTCTAAAATAAAAGCTTCTATTTATTGTGTATGTGGCATTATAAAGAATATATCTGAGCTGGCATGGTAGCACATGCCTGTAATCCCATAACTGTGGGAGGCGGAGGCCAGAGGATCAAGTTCAAGGCCACCTTGGACAATTTAGTATGACCTTGCCTTAAAAAAGGGGGTGAAGTGAGGATGTAGCTCAGTAATCCCTGAGAAATCCCCACTACTGCAAAAAAAGGAAAATCTGATCTTTGTCCCTAGTCTCTGGCAATTGAGTTTCAAAAACCCTTAGAATTTTCTGAATGATAAGAGTATTTCTTATTATGCATAATGAGTCCATTTTGACCACACCTGAGTTTATGTTAATGAAAAGATACTGGGTGGGCTTTTAGTTTTGTAAGACCAAGGGCCTTACCAAATGCTCCTAGGAGCTGACTGCAGCGAAGAACACCCAGGAAGGAACACACCGGACAAGTTGGAAAGTAAAACAGACCTTAGTCTGGCCAGACAGCACTCCCAAAGCAAAGTAGCTTAGAGAGGCAACTAGCCCAGAGTCTGAGGCTCTTTTTATAGGGGGTTGCAGGGGAAGTTAACAGATAAAATTTACAGAAGAGGAACAAAGGTTAGTGGTCAGCTGACACCTACTGATGGTCAGCAGATGTTTGTAGATTGTTCTATAGATAGCAAACAAAGAGTTGAGTAATTTACTTTGGGACCTTATGGCTGATAAGATCTTATCTAGTGTCCCTGAACTAACAAACATCTTTATCTATTTACTCACATTCACAGTTGGGGCTAGGGGAGTTTTATGATTACAGAGTTATGCAGTCCCACATTCCCCACTGATTTTACAATTTAAGTAATCTTACATATAAACATAGGCATCCATTGTATACAACAGCATGACAATAGTAAGCATATACACACAACTATAACAATGAGAAAAAGTTGTTTTAACCATTGTAGGTTGGGCAACCATTTAGTTAGCTATTGGAACAAGTCCCAGCCATCTTCATTATGTACCCTTTGAGCCAGGTCTTCCAATTGTTTTACCTTTTCTTTGATTTTTTGGACTATTGTCAGTAAGATTGAAACAACACATATTTCTTATTTTCTCACAACCTTGGTGGTGGAAGAGCAACAAATAGTCTATCACTGCCCTATTATCTAAGATTGCCTGTCTCTGTTCTTGTAACTCTTGGTTAATTAATGCCAAGGCTGATGAGGTAGCATTTAACCCTTTGACCACCTTGCATGCTAATTTCCGTACTGCCTTTTCAGCATGGACTCCTATAGAAGGCAAGGCAATGAAAGATGCTATCATGGTTATTACTTCAGCATCTGTTAACAGACCTACATCATCATCACATCCTGGTGCAGTATAGGGTGACCAACGTTTAGTTCTGTTTGGCATAATCAAATCAGTTCTATCTGGTAGAACCACAGCTAGATGACTCAAGCAGCAATGGGTCTTGGTTAAATTGGCTGGGATATAATTGAAAGTTATTCCTTCACAGGTATAAAACCATTCTATTGGCAGGGAGATATGGCAATCATTAAACACAATTTTTTGTTTTATATGGCAGGGCATCCCTTCCAACCACTTTATCCTCAGACATTTGGTTGTACAATGTTCATACATAGCACATTGGGTATTATTTAACATAATTACCCTGGGTGTATATAATTTGACAGCCTTTTTAGGTTTACGACATGAGGCATGTCCCCAATACATGATGGAAATTTACATCAACATTTAGACAGAATTCAGACAAATTAAGTGAGTTTGCCAATTGAATCCATACATTTTTTGTGTGATCTAGTCCTCTTGGGGGCAATACTGCCAGTGTCCCAGAGAATATTAACATGAAGGCGAAACATCTCCAACCCACTCCAATCTTAGCTTTTGGCCACCTGGTTGGCTGATAACCTTCCATTTGTCCTTTTTGACATCTGTGGGGGTCCTGTTTTCAGATGGTTGCGATGTATCCAGGCAGAATGTCCAGCCACCTTCACCACCAAGGGAGTTGACAGGACAACAGGAACCGGTCCCTTCCAATGAGGTTCCAGGGTCTTGGAATCAAACCTGTGAATAAAAACCAAATCTCCTGGCTTATAGGGTAAAGGTTGTAAAGGTTTTTCATTGGGACTAGTCATTTCCTTTCGTAATGTTTCATGTAGCTCTGACTGAAGCTGATGAACTGCTTTTAAGGATTTAAGGAGTCGAAGGTGGGAAAACTTTTCCTTTAATTCTACATCTACTAACGGAATGATTGGGGAAGATAGCCCATAAACAATCTGGAAGGGGGACAGATTGAGGGGAGGCTTGGGAGTGCACCTTGTTCGGAGGGGGGCAAAAGGGAGAAGCTCTACCCAACCCAGTTCAGTCTCCAAGCCTAATTTAGTCAGAATCTCCTTTAAAGTTCGATTTGTTCTTTCAACCTGTCCTGAACTTTGAGGCCTATAGGCACAGTGTAGAGTCCACTTTATTCCAAGGATATTACTAATTAATTTAGATATCTTGGCCATGAAGGCTGGACCATTGTCAGACCCCAGAGCTAAGGGCAAACCAAAACGGGGAACTATTTCTGTCAGGAGCTTTTTAACTGTTACTTCAGCTGTCTGCCTCTTAGTGGGGTATGCTTCTACCCATCCTGAAAATGTATCCACAAAAACTAGCAGGTATTTGTACCCATACATGTCAGGCTTCATTTCAATAAAATCCAATTCCCAATGTTCTCCTGGAGTTAATCCTCTGTGTCGGACCCCAGGGGGCCCGGTTACCCAATTTGCATTTACCTTGAGGCAGGTGGGGCATCATCTCACCATGTCCTGGGCCTTTTGGGCTAATCCCTCGCTGATGAAATGAGGTCGCAGGGCAGCCATCATCCTTTGCTCGCCGAGGTGGGTGGACTCATGTAGTTCTCGCAGCAACGTATCTGCTACAGCAGCTGGGAGCACCACCTTTCCATCCTTAGTTGTCCAACATCCATGTTTTCCTTGAGTCCAGTGCTTGCTGTTCATTTTTGCCACCTCTTTATCTGTGTATTCAGGTTTTTCTGGGAGTACTGGCATGGGTAGCAAAACCATTTGTTTTCCCACTGATTTTAGGGCAGCTTGCTTTCCTGCTCAATCAGCAGCATTATTACCAGTTATCTCGGGGCTAGACCCCTTTTGGTGCCCATGGCAATGGATGATCGCAACCTCTCAGGGCATCCAGATGGCTTGTACCAATGCCAATATCTCAGTCTTGTTTTTAATTTCCTTTCCTTCGGAGGTCAACAGCCCTCTATTTTGATAAATCTCCCCATGTACATGGGCGGTGGCAAAAGCATAAAGGCTATCAGTGAATATATTTATCCTTTTTCCAGTTCCAGAGCCTTAGTCAAAGCAATCAGCTCAGCCCTCTGTGCTGTTGTCCTTTGAGGTAGCCCCTGCTCCCATTCCACCTGTTGGTCCTGGTTGACCACTGCCACTCCGGCATACCGAACATCACGAACGAAACTCCACCCATCAGTATAGAACCTTATCTCTGCGCAAGGGAGGGCCTGGTCTGTCAAGTCTGGACGGACATCCTCCCCTCAAGTTTTCAAGAGTCTCGAGGCAATCATGGATAGGCATTTGTTCATCAGATTCTGGGACCATAGCCTTCTTATACACAAATAACAGATGCACTAAGAGAGAAATTAGGGAAACAATCCCTTTCACAATAGCATTCAAAAAATGAAATATCTAGGAATCAATCTAATGAAGGAAGCAAAAGGCCTCTAGATTGACAACTATAGCACTCTGAAAAAAGAGATCAAAGAGGATACGAGAAAATGGAAGGACATCCCCTGTTCCTGGGTAGGAAGAAACAGTATAGTCAAAATGGCCATACTGCCAAAACTGCTATACAGATTCAATGCAATCCAGATTGAAATCCCAACAGCATATTTCACAGAACTAGAGAAAACAATCCAAAACTTCATTTGGAACCAGAAGAGACCTAGAATAGCAAAAGCAATTCTAGGCAATAGAGACATGGCTGGGGGTATCACAATTACTGTCTTGAAGCTGAACTACAAAGCCACTGTAATAAAAACAGCATGGTACTGGCAAAGAAACAGACCTGAAGGTCAGTTGAATAGATTAGAAGATGCAGAAACAACTCCAGACATACTCAGCCAACTCACCTTTGACAAAAGAGCCAACCATCCTCACTGGAGGAAAGATAGCCTATTTAATAAATGGTGTTGGAAAAACTGGATTTCAACCTGTCAGAGATTAAAACTAGACCCATATCTATCACCATGCACTAAACTAAGATCAAAGTGTATTAAAGATCTAAATATTAAGACAGAAACACTAAACTTTATGGAAGATAAGTTAGGTAGAACTCCCGAAGACATTGGCATAGGAAAGGACTTTATGAACAAATCCTCAGTAGCATGGGAACTAGCACAAAGAATCAACAACTGGGATCTCATCTTATTAAAAAGCTTCTGCACTGCAAGAGAAACCACCAACAGAGCTAAGGGTCAACCTACAAGGTGAGAAAAAATGTTTACCAGATGTTCTTCAGACAAAGGTGTACTATCTAGAATATATAAAGAACTAAAAATAATCAGACCCCCCAAATGTAAAGACCCAATTCAAAAATGGGCATCTGAAATGAACAGACATTTCTCAGACAAAGAAGTAAAAGAAGCAAATAAACATATGAAAAAATGTTCAACATCACTGGCCATTCAAGTGATGCAGATGAAAACAACACTGAGATTCCACCTCACCCCAGAAAGAATGGCTTCTATCAAGAAATCAACCAATAACAAATGCTGGTGGAGTTGCAGGGAGAAAGGAACCCCTCTACTTTGCTGGTGGGAGTGCAGACTGGTGCAACCACTGTGGATATCAATATGGAGATACCTCAAAGAACTAGGACTAGAGGTCCCATTTGACCCAGCTATTTCCCTGCTGGGTATCTTCCCAAAAGAATTAAAAGAATCATACCACAGTGATATATGCACACCCGTATTTGTAGTGGCACAGTTTGTAGTAGCTAAAACTTGGAAACAACCCAATTGCCTATCAACTGGAGAATGGATAAAGAAGATGTGGTTTGTTTGGTTTTTTCAATAAAATGGAGTACTACTCAGCCATAAAGAAGGAGAAACTAGAGACATTTGTAGCCAAGTGGATGCACATTGAGGCCATACTTTTAAGTGAAATAAATAGGACAAACATGTGTAAACACTGAATAGTTTTTCTGGTGTGAAAAACTAAAAGTGTAAATAAGAATCAAAATGTATAATAAATATTATGAAATAGGAAGAAAATATCTAAAGGAATAGGGGAAGTGGGAGGGAAAGGGAAAGGAAAGAGAGGAAAAGAAAAAATATGAGAAAAGGAAAAACATGGAAACAAATAAATAGGGAAGGGTGGAGGGGGTGAAGTGAGGGCTGGGGAATGGAGAAAAAATAAGAACCAAGACACATCGTGTAAAGGTACAAGATCCCAATGATGAATGGAACTGTATTGTCTACCTAAAATGTACCAATAAACTAAATGAAAAAAAGGAAAATATTTGCTTTTGTATCTATTTCATGTGGTTTTTAAAAGATGAAAATCAATTCAAGCAAAAATAGTAATAATTTTTGTGAGACTTATAAAATATTTTGAAGTGGAATATATGAAAATGAGGAGAAATTTACTATGATGTGTCTTAAGTACAGTTTTGAAGCCTACAATATTATTTTAAGAAAGACTCCTTTGAGAATTTATACTGTAATATCCAGCTAACTAATTAAAAATGTCCAGTGTCTATAACAATATCTAATACAGAAACCAAATTAATTCGACAATATACTCACATATGTAAAATATCCACCGGTGAACATTATAAAATACATAAGGAAAAACAATACTAATTTTATTTATTTATTTTTTTGGTACCAGGGATTGAACTCAGGCCCTTGCACTTGCGAGGCAGGTGGCAGAACCACTGAGCTAAATCCCCAGCCCAACAATACTAGTTTTACATAAACTCAGAACAGAAGGAGAACAAAATACTTCTAATTTTTTAAAATTTCATTTTTATTAGTACATGTTTGCAGTAAATAATAATTACATTTGTATGGTCCATGTACATAAGACGTCTTCATTCTCTTCCTTCCCTTTCCTCACCCACCCTCCCCTTCCTCCATCTTTTGGTCCCCTTCCCATGTGCTACATTGAATCTGTACATCAATTGAGGGAGGGTTTCTAAATTCACAGTGTTAAGTCTTCTGATCTAGAACATGGAATGTCTTTTCATTTCTTTAAGTCTTGTTTATTTTCTTTCAATAATATTTTATTGTTTTGGTGCACAGGTTTTTCATTGCCCAGGTTAATTTATTCATAAATATTTTATTCTTTTCAATCCTATTAGAAGTATTGTTGTTTTCTTAATTTTAATTTTGTATTATACATTGCTATTGTATAGAAACATGACTTATTTTTGTATGTTAGTTTTTTATTCTGAAACCTCATTTAAGTCACTTTCATAGTTATTTTGTGATTCCTTAGAACTTTCTGTTTCCAGGATTATGGCACCTGCAAAGAGAGACAATTTTGCTTCTTCCTTTCCAATCTAGATGACTTGTTTTTTTCTTCCTTTCCAATCTAGATGACTTGCCTTTTTCTTGCCTAATTGCTCTCTTTAGAATCCCTAATACACTGTTGAATAAAAACGACTAGAGCAGACTTCCTGTCCCAACAAGATGGCAAAGCCCCACTTCCTTCTCTCCATGCCCATGGGGTGAAAATACCCTGCCATAAGCAAACTGTCACAGCAGACTCTTTAAGGGGGAAGAAGGCAGAGTCTGCATAGAGATCTTTAACTTGAGGAGTATCGTGATAGTTCCCTGGGTTTATCAACACTTCCCAGGTCTTAGATGGTGCTAGGGAAGACTTCAGCTCAGAACCACCAAGTACAGCTAGGAAAGCTTTCATAAAACTTTATTCCTTGTCTAGGAACCAGAGAAAAGTGTCATAAAAACAAAAATTTTTGATGAGAACAACCCTACTCCAGACAAACAGAACAAAAAACCATGCCCTCTTCCCATGGTTTCTGGAAAAGTAAGCAGGGAGTTGATTTTCCATATCCATTCATGATAAAGTGAAGAACATCTCAGAACACTGGAAATAAAAGAGAGCTACCACAACTTGATAACAGCATCTATTGGTAAAAAATCCTGCAAGTAATGTAATACTTAGTGGTAAAAGTAAGTAACCCTCTAAAATTGGAAAGGAGACAAAGGTGTCTGCTCTTAATTCTAGCCACTGCAGTAAAACAAGAAAAAGAAATTAAAGGTGCACAGATTGGAAAGAAGAAATAAAAAGTGTTCCTATTTATAGATGATATGAATATCTGCATAGAAACCCTGAATCTGCAAAACAAAAACCTCCTAAAAAGAATGAATGATTTCAGCAAGACCACACATGCAAGATAAATACATAAAACCAATCACATGTGTATACTAACAATAAACATGTGGAAAACTAAATCAAAACACCTTACCACTTACAATCACTTCAAAGGAAATGAAATACTTCAGTGTAAATTTAACAAAATATGTACAATATCTGTATACAGAAAACCATATATTTTTTTGAGACAAGCTCTTGCTATGTACTCCAGGCTGGCCTTGAACTCACTATGTAGCAGAAGGTGGCCTTGAACTCGTGGCAATCCTCCTGCCTCAGCATCCGGAGTGCTGGGATTACAGGTATGTACCATCTCTCCAGGCTCTGAAAAGCATAAAATTGATGAAAGAAATAAAAAGTTTAAACAAATAAAGAAATATACAATGTTTATGAATAGGAAGACTCAACATTGTTGAGATATCAGTTATTTCCAAATTGGTCTGCAGGATTAAAGAAGTGTCTGATAAAAAATTTTGTAGACACACATGGTTCTTCTAGCATTTGTATGGAAATTCATAGACCCTATGATAGCAAGAGGAATCACGAAAAAGAAAAATGAAGTGAGAGTAATGGTTTATTAAAGATTACGTAGCTACAGTAATCCAGTCAGTGTGATATTGACTGACAAAATAAAGACTCAGAGCAGTGATATAGAATAGTGACACTAGAAATAGACACACACAAATATCCTCAACTTATTTCTGAGAAAAGTGTAAACACTTTAATAGAGGAAGGACAGACTTTTCAACAAATGCTGCTGAAGCAAAAGACACTCATAGGTAGAAGGGAGGAAGGGAGGAAGGAAGGAAGGAAGGAGTGAAGGGGAAGAGAAGGCAGGGAGGGAGGGAGGAAGGGAGGAAAGAAGGAAGGGAGGGACATGGTGCTGCATGCCTGTAATCCCAGTACTCAAGAGGCTGAGGCAGGAGGATCACTGTGAATCTGCAGTGAGTTCAAGGCCAGCTTGAAATACATAGTGAGACCTTGACTCAAACCCCCTCCTGAAAAAGGAAGGAAGGAAGTCTGATGCCTTACACAATAGTGAACTCAAAATGGAACATAAACTAAATCACCTATGATGTCTTGAAAGTCTGATTCTTTCTCATCAGATTATGCCTTGATATAACTAATTATCTAATTGAGCAGGATAGGAAAATATGCACCGAGATACACAAAAAATCCTATCCACACCATGCTCATGGGGAGTCACAGGTGACAGGAACGTGCTTCTCTCTAGGTGCATTTACCTATGCATGGGAGCCACTTCTTTGATGGATCTGAAAACATAGCACATGATTCCAGTTTAGTCTGGTTTTGTTATTAGTGCATACACTTTCCTTTTAAACTTTTCTAATTATGAGTTCTGCTAGTTTTTGCTCTGTGAAATAAGGTTGTAGCTTAATGCAGAAGTCACTGGCAGGCACCTAAAGTCCCATTAGGAGAAAATATTTCTTACAGGAGAAGAGAGAATTTGTACAGACCTCCTATCTTTCAGCAATCTGTTGTATCCAGGGCTCAGCAAAATCAGTTGCAAGAAAAAGTGCACAAATTGAAAGATTTTTTCATATTGTTTCAAGGAAGTATTAAAACGATTTTGTCAAACATGCTTTCTACAGCTGGAAGATGATGAAGTGAAAGTGTTTATCTCTATCACCTAGCATCACTGAGATGTTTACATCTTTAAAAACAACAGACCCCCAGAGAGAAGCTTGGAAGCTTACTGAAGGCTCATTTATATAAACAGAAACAATGAATTTTTATAAGGCTACTGAATCATGCTATACAATTTTCAGAAATACCCACCATCCCTCCAAAGCTCTCTAACCCTGTTTCTGCAACTTCACCCTAGACAGAGCATCCCTCAGTGTCTGGTGGACCTGCCTGTTGTGCAGGGAATAGATGACAGGTTTCAGCAGCTGGGTCACCACCATGTTCATCAGGGAAGCCTCTCGATTGGAGTCCAGTCTGCTCATTTGCTTTGGCTTCATGTAGATAAAGATGCAGCTGCCATACATCAGAGAGAGGACAGCGAGGTGAGAGGAGCAGATGGAGAAGGCTTTCTGCCTCTCCTAGGCTGATGGGAGATGCATGATTGTGACCACTATGCTGCTGTAGACAATAACAGTTATAGGGAGGGAAGTAAACAGGATAACCAAAGCCAGGCCAAAGGTTAGCATTTCAGTAGATCTGGGGTCAGAACAGGAGAGATGAATCAGAGAACCAAGGTCACAGAAGAAGTGAGGAATGGCACTGGGGCCACAGAAGGACAACTGGGACAGCTTTATAACTGGAACGACCAAGAGCAAGAAAAGAAGCAGGCAGTGACCAGCAGGAAGCATACCCTCGGGTTCATGATGATATGATAGTACAGAGGTTTGCAGATGGCCCGGTACCTATCCAGGGTCAGCACAGCCATCAGGAAGAAAATAGTTGCACCCAGGAAAAGAAAAGCAAATGCTTGTGTGAAGCAGGCAGCAAAGAAAATCATTTGCCTCCCTGATATAAAGATGGTCAGGAGTTTAGGGATAACCAAGGTGATGAAACCACATTTGCAGAAGGAGAAAGTGCTGAGGAAGAAGTACATACAGTGTGGTGGCACTGGCCCAGGTGATAGTAATGATGAGGGAGTTTCCTGTGACAGAGGCCAGGTAGACCAGGAGGTGCAGCAGGAAGAGGACCTTGCCCGGGTGTCGGACAGCAGGGAAGCCCTCCAGCGTGAACTGGACAGCCGTGCTGTTCCTTATCTCCATCATTATCTCCATTTTTCTGTCTGCCATCAACCCTCTTTAATCTGTGAGAAACCCAAAGTATAAATAAAGAGAAAAATGAAGGATAGATATTAGGAAGTAGGGAGGTCTTTTTCAAATGGGAAAGGGAATTAGAGATGGAGGGAGGAGGGAGGAGGGAGAAGGAGAAAACTGATTAAAAAAAAGAGTTGAAGACAAAATGGAAATAGAACCTTTGCAAAGTGGGAGGGGAAGAAGAGTTGGCAGGAGCAGGGAGAGAAGAGTGGAGAAGGGAACAAAAATTAAGACTTAAGATGTGCTGCGTACACGTACAATCTCCCCACAATAAATGTGGTCATTGCATGCTTCAAACATGTCCTGTAAAAAGACGATTACTAAAAAACAAAGACTGATCTCTGTCTAAAATCAAAGCCAAAACACTACTTGAAGTTATTCTTCTGGGTGAAGGATCATGTTCTACTTTTAAATATGTTATTATAAATTATTTTGAAATGTTCCCTTGTTAAATTGTAAATATTGAATGTTCTGCTTTTCTGTTCTTGTTTTATTGTTTTATGAGAATATAAGTTCTATATAACAACTTTTCTGGAAAATAGTACCTATATCTTTGAATAATACTCCATAAGGTAAGCAAAGCAAAATGAAAATCTGTATTTTTGAAAACAAAATATAAGACTAAAAACATATATGATAAGACAAAATCTACAGTGGAATCTCCCATCCTACAGGGTCATTTCTACCCTTCTGATAAGGCATGTCCTCCAGGAAGCCCTCCTAGGTACTGAGTTCAGCCTTCTGGAAATAGACAACATAAAAAAATGTGTTCTCATCACTATGATCCCATCTAATTATTATCCTGATGTCCATTTAGCTTGAGTTCTTTACCTCAGTCCCTAGAGTGAGTAGGAAAACTCAGTATTGTGGAATCTCAGAACTACCTGTCATGAATTTAAGAGAAAATATATCTAAATACAGGGAAAAATTGTCCCATTACTTCATTGTCCATGCTTAGTGAAAACTTCAGGTGGGTAAATCAGTGTCACCGTCATTCCTCCAATTCAATGGAGGAGCTTCCTTCTGCTGTACTTCAACATTCCTCCCACTGTGGACTTTATTGTTACATGGGCAGATCCTGGTGTGGCTGGAATCACACCTGGATGCTCTTCACACTAACTAGAAGAACACTGATGTTTAAGCCATAACTGGCTTGAAAGCAGATGAATTGATGTTTAATCTAGGGGAAGAGTTCCTAGCATCTGCTGAAAATCAGTGCTCTAGTGAATCAGTCACCAAATTAAACTTTGTTTGATTTAATTCTTTGATTTTTTCAAACCTGTGTTTTTAATGCATGATCCATAGTACTACCTTAAATATAAGCAGTCTCTGGTTTAAACATGTAACTCTCTAAATTACAAATGAATCTGCAATCCAATGCTTACCAAGAAACTGCTCCAAGGAAACAGAGCTTCTTTGTTTATGTGCTTCTTTCTTCTTCCAACAAACCAGGATCTTTCTCTCAGACTAAAGAAAAGAAAAAATAATATTCTTAATTGAAATCAACCTATCTTTGATCTATTAAACAGCCAATGATGTCTTACACCTTAAATAACAGAAAATTACTGATTGATTATTATTAAGGGAGACAGAGATATCTAAACCCTGGAGCACTGAGAATCATAGATTCTCTTATCTCAACCTGGCTGATAAATCTGCCTAGACCATGAGGACAGTGAAAAATGCCTCAGCCCTGCCTAGCATTTGCACTGTAACTATGTAGAAATCCTGAGCATATTCCTATTCGTCGCTGTGATGTGTTCATTCATTCCATCGGACATGACATCAGCTCACCATGGACATCAAACTTGGTTGCTCGTGCACGCATCTCCCCCAAAAAAAGACAGGAAAGAAAGACAACAGAGGTTAGATTTTCTTGTTCACAGAGCCTGTTAGCCACCTTCCTGCCACCTACTTGTGGCCCATCTTGGTGCACTGATGGGGTTGCTGTGGTCATAAATGAAAATGTGCCTAAATGTCTTTGTGGTGTGTCACCTCAGGACTGTTGGCCATCACTATTGAGGTCAGTCAGGTCCACATGGACAAACCCTTGACACATTCAGACTTCATTAGAGGAGGGTGAGGGAAGCAAGTTGGAACAAAGCTTGCAGTAGATTCCCAAGGGACATCTTATAGTTCACTGTTGGAAATTAAAAACATCAGGAGAAATGTATTGTGAGTGTCGTTTCACTGCATGTGCAACATCCTGCTTCATTCTCAGTCATATGCACAGCCCTCTGTGAGAATCTGTGCTAGTAGATTTGGCATGACTGCCCAGGGTCATAAAATGAGTACAATCCCAAAGTACACATGTCAAGAAAAGCACCCCTAAACAACAGAAATACTTTTTTATATTTAAATGTCATGTTTTTGCTTTTTAACCAGTCATTTTCTTTATTGAATTATAATGTATGTACTGTAAAACGCACAAGTCATAAATGTACAAGTATAAAATGCACTTGTACATAAAATGTACAAGTTAATACTTTTTACACAACAGCCACATAATCACTGCTCAAATCAAACCATAAAGTATCCCTATTTCACCATAAATTCCCTGTGCCCTTATTTGCTGAGCTTCAAAAGTTTCAGTAGGTTGTGTTTCCATTTTCATTTGGCTCAAGATATGCCTTAATTTCCCTTTTTGTTTATTCTTTCACCCACTTATTGTTCAGGAGGATGTTGACTAATTTGGATATACTTGTGGATTTTCCTCTAATTATTTCTAGGCTCACACAGTTGTGATCAGAAAACATAGTTGAGGGCTAGGGATCTAGCTCAGTGGTTCCACCTCCTGCCTCCCAAGCGCAAGGTCTCAAGTTTGATCCCTGGTACCAAAAAAAAAAAGAAAGCATAGTTGATATGTATTCAATATTACTAAATTTATAAGACTTGGATAGAGTCCTAACATGGAGAATTTTTGTGTGTGTGCCCGTGAGGATGTGTATTCTGCTACCATTGGGTGGGATGTATTGTATATGTCTGTTACGTCTCTTTGGTCTATCACGTAGTTCAAGGCCAATGTTTCCTTACTGATTTTCTGACTAATCTGTCCATTGTTGGAAGTGTGGTATTGAAGTCTCTTGCTATTATTGTATTGTAGTCTCTTATTTTAAGTCCATTAATATTTGCTTTACATATTTAGGTGCTCCAATGTTGGGAGCATATATGTTTATGATTGGAATAACTTCTTGAAGATTAAATCCTTTAGCATAATATAATGACTTTTTCTCATTTTCATTATTTGATTTAAAGCCTATTTAAGTGTAGCTATATCTGCTCCTTTTTTTTACATATGCATGGGTATGTTTTTCTTTCACTTCACATTTGGTCTATGTGTGTTCATCAAGGTAAAATGAACCCTTTATAGATGGCACAGAGTTGGGGTTTTTGTTTGGGTTTTCATTCAGCCACTGTCTGCCTTTTAATTGTATAATTTAAAATATTTGCATACAAGATAATATTGATAGGTAAGGACTTACTACCGCCATCTTTTCTGATTATTTTGGAGATCATTTTTTTCCTTCTTATTACCTTCCTTTTTATAATAAAACATTTATTGGTACATTTTAGGCATATATAATGATAACACTCATCATAGGGAACTTGCATCTGTACCTACTTCTTATTTCCAATAACCCCCTTCCCTCAGGCCCCCTCACCTTCTTGTGTACAAAAACTTTGTTTCTGTTTTTTCCTTCTATTTTCACTTTTTTTCTTGTCCCTTACTTCCTTCCTACCTGCTCCCTCCTTTGTTCCCATTCCTATTTGAACATTTTCTTCCCATTTTCCAATATGTATTATACATTTTAGTCCTTATTTCTATTTTCAGTTTCTCATACCAGAGAAACAATGTGGTATTTAAACATGTATGCTCGATTTATTTCACTTAAGAGTATGCTCTCAGGGTCCATCCAATTTTCTATAAATGTCTGAAGCTCATACTTCTTTATGGCAGAGTAGTACTCAATTGTATAAAAATGTCACATCTTTGTCCATTCAACAATTGATGGGCATCTGGGCTGTTTCCAAAATTTAGTTATTAGAAACTGTGCTGCTATAAACATAAGTGTGCATATATCTCTGTGGCATGATGCTTTTAATTCTTTCAGGAATCTAACAATAAGGGGAATAGTTGGGTCAAATGGAACCTCTTTAATTTTTTGAGGAATCTCAACACTGATTTCCACTGTGGTTGCACCAGTCTACATTCCCACCAACAGAGGAGAAGGGTTGCTTTTCCCCACAGCAAATCCAGCATTTTGTTATTGGTTGATTTCTTCCTAGTAGCCCTTCTTTCTGGGGTGAGATGAAATCTCATCATTGTTTGCATTTGCATTTCTCAAATGATGAGTGATATTGAACATTTTTATATATTTATTTGTTGTTTCTACTTCTTCATCTGAAAAATGACTTTTCATTTCGTATGCCTATTTGTGGATTGCTCTTTAAATTTGGGGGTCTGATTTTTTTTAGTTCTTTGTGTATTCTAGGTAGTAGTCCTTTGATGAATAGCTGGTAAAGATTTTTTCCCACATTGTAAACTGTCTCTTCACTCTGATGGTGGTTTCTCTTCCTGTGCAAGACACTTTTTCCCTTAAATTTTTTTATTGGTACATTTTAGGGATATAATACATTTACATTTATCATTGGCTGCTTGTACCTGTACATGATGTACCTTGGTTCTTATTTTTTCCCCATTACCTGTGTGCCCTGCACCCCCTCCACCCTTCCCTATTTACATAGACTTTATTTCCATTTTTCTTCTTTTCTTATAATTTTTCATTTCCTTTCTTTCCTTTCCCCTTCTCCTCCCACCAACTTTACCCCTTTGGAACTTTTCCTGTTTCAAATTATCAATTATTCATTTTAATCATTTTAATCCTTATTTACACTTTCAGTTTCTCACACCAGAGAAACTATTCGGTATTTACACATGTGTGTCCTATTTATTTCACGTCAGAGTATGGCCTTAATATGCATCCATTTAGCTATAAATGTCTCTAGTTTCTCATTCTTTATGGCTGAGTAGTACTCCATTTTATAAAAAAAACCCACATCTTCTTTATCCAGTTTCCAGTTGATGGGCACTTGGGCTGTTTCCAAGCTTTAGCTATTACAAACTGTGCTGCTATGAACATGGGTGCACATATATTGCTGTGGTATGATTCTTTTAATTCTTTTGGGAAGATACCCAGCAGGGGAATAGCTGGGTCAAATGGGACGTCTAGCCCTAGTTCTTTGAGGTATCTCCATACTGATTTCCACAGTGGTTGCACCAGTCTGCACTCTCACCAACAATGGAGAAGGGTTCCTTTTCCTCCACACCCCTGCCAGCATTTGTTATTGGTTGATTTCTTGATAGCAGCCGTTCTTTGTGGGGTGAGGTGGAATCTCAGTGTTGTTTTCATTTGCATCTCTCGAATGACCAGTGATGTTGAACATTTTTTCATATGTTTATTTGCTTCTTTTACTTCTTTGTCTGAGAAATGTCTGTTCATTTCAGATGCCCATTTTTGAATTGGGTCTTTGAATTTGGGAGATGTGATTATTTTCAGTTCTGTATATATTCTAGATAGTAGTCCTTTGTCTAAGGTACAGCTGCTAAAATTTTTTCCCCACATTGTGGGTTGTCTCTTAGCTCTGTTGGTGGTTTCTCTTGCAGTGCAGAAGCTTTTTAATAAGATGAGATCCCAGTTGTTGATTCTTTCTGCTAGTTCCCCTGCTACTGAGGTTTTGTTCATGAAGTCTTTTCCTATGCCATTGTCTTCAAGAGTTCTACCTAACTTATCTTCCAGCAAGTTTAGTGTTTCTGTCTTAATATTTAGATCTTTAATCCACTTCAATCTTAGTTTAGTACATGGTGATAGGGATGGGTCTAGTTTTAATCTTTGGCAGGTTGAAATCCAGTTTTTCCAACACCATTTATTAAATAGGCTATCTTTCCTCCAATGAGGGTGGTTGGCTCCTTTGTCAAAGATGAGTTGGCTGAGCATGTCTGGAGTTGTTCCTGCATCTTCTAATCGGTGCCACTGATCCTTGGGTCTGTTTCTTTGCCAATACCATTTTTATAACATTTGGTTTGTAGTATAGTTTCAAGTTGGGAATTGTGATACCCCCTGCTGTTTCTCTGTTGCCTAGAATTGCTTTTTCTATTCTTGGTCTCTTCTGGTTCCAAATGAAGTTTTGGATTTTTTTTCTCATTCTGTGAAGGATATTGTTCGAATTTCAATCATCATTGCATTAAAACTATATAGTAGTTTTGGAATTATGGCCATTTTCACTATATTGGTTCTTCCTATATAGGAACAAGGGATGTCTTTCCATTTTCTTATATCCTCCTCAGTTTCCTTTTTCACAGTGCTGTAGTTTTCAGTGTAGAGGTCTTTTGCTACTTTGGTTAATTGACGCCAAGATATTTCACTTTTTTGGATGCTATTGTGAAAGGGTTTGTTTCCCTAATTTCTCTCTCAGTGAGTCTGCTATTTGTGTACAAGAAGGCTATTGTTTTTTGATTGTTGACCTTGTATCCAGCTACTCTACTGAATCTGTTTATTAAGTCTAGAAGTCTTCTGCCTGAGTTTTTTGGGTCTTCTATGTAAAGTATCATATCATCAGCAAATAGTGACAGTTTAACTTCTTCCTTTCCTATCTTTATTCCTTTTATTTCTTTCTCTTTTCTAATTGCTATGGCTAATGTTTAAGAACTATATTGAACAGGAGTGGTGATAGTGGGCGTCCTTGTCTTGTTCCTGATTTTAGTGTGAAAGTTTTCAGTTTTTGACCATTTAGTATGATGTTGGCTGTTGGTTTTTCATAGGTAGCCTTATTCAGGTTGAGATACAGACCTTCTATTCCAATTCTTTGTAGGGTTTTTATCATGAATGGGTGTTTGATTTTGTCAAATGCCTTTTCTGCATCTGTCAAGATGATCATATGGTTTTTGTCCTTGACTGTTAGTATAGTATATTCCATTTATTGGTTTATGAATGTTGAACCATTCTTGCATCCCTGGGATAAATCCAACTTGGTCAGGGTGTATGATCTTCTTGATGACCCGCTGTATTCTGTTTGCCAGTATCTTGTTGAGGATTTTTGCATCTATGTTCATTAGGGAGATTGGCCTGTAGTTCTCTTTTTGGGTTGGGTCTTTCCCTGGTTTTGGAATCAAAGCAACACTTGCTTCCAGGAATGAATTTCAAAACCTTGCTTCCCTTTCAATTTCCTTGATGAGTTTAAAGAGTAATGGCAATAGTTCTTCTTTAAATGTCTTACAGAATTCAGCAGTGAAGCCATAAGGACCTGGGCTTTTCTTTGTTGGTAAGTTTTTTATCGCATTTTCAATTTCACTCATTGTAATTGTAATTTAGAATTTCTATATCTTCACTTAACTTTTGCAATTCATATGTATCTAGAAATGTGTCCATTTCTTCTGTGTTTTCCATTTTATTAGAGTACAGGTTCTCAAAGTAGGGATTGATGATCCTCTGGATTTCTGCTGCATCTATTGTGACTTCATCTTTTTAATTCTTAATTGCATGAATTTGAGTGTTTTCTTTTCTTTCCCTTTTTTTTGATAAATTTGGCTAAAGTTTATCAGTTTTATTTATGCTTTCAAAAAACCAACTCTTTGATGTATTGATTTTTTGTATCATTCTCTTAGTCTCCACTGCATTGATTTCTGCTCTGATCTTTATAATTTCCTCTCTTGTATGAGCTTTGGGTTTGTGATGCTCTTCTTTTTCTAGGAGCTTGAGGTTCTGCATTAGGTTATTTATTTTAGTTCACTCTGTTTTCCTAATATGGGCATTCACTGCTATGAATTTCCCACATCAAACTGCTTTCATTGTGTCACATAGATTGGGGTATGTTGTGCTGGCATTATCATTTACTTGCAGAAACTGTTTAATTTCTTCTGTGACCCATTTGAAGTTCAGGAGGATGTTATTCAGTTTCCATGTGTTTGTGGGGTTTTGTGGTTTCTTATGTTAATGATATTGAATTTTATTCCACTGTGGTCTGAAAACATACAGGGGGTAACTTCAATTCTTTTAAATTTACTTTGATATGTCCTATGAGCTAGTATGTGGTCTAATTTGGAGAATGACCCATGTGCAGCTGAAAAGAATGTGTATTCTGATTTTGTGGGGTGGAACACTCTCTAAACATCTCTTAAGACCATTTGTTCATGAGCTTGGTTCAGTGCTAGAATTTTGTTGTTAATTTTTTTGTCTAGATGATCTGTCTATTTGTGATAGTGGGGTACTGAGGTCCCCCACTACAATTGTGTTCATGCTTATTTGGTTTTTCATGTCCATTAATATTTGTTTTGTATAGTTGGGGGCAAAGGTATTTGGTGTATATATATTTTTTTCCTTAATTATTTATTAGTACATTTTAGATATACAACACATTTACATTTATCTTTCGGTGCTTGTACCTGTACATGATGTATCTTGGTTCTTATTTTTTCCCCATTACCTGTGCGCCCTTCACCCCCTCCACCCTTCCCATATACAGAGACATCGTTTCCTTTTTTTTTTCTTTTCTCATAATTTTTCCTTTCCATTCCTTCCTTTCCCCTTCCCCTCCCACCATCCCTACCCCCTTTGGACCTTTTCCTATTTCAAAGTATCAATTATTAGTTATTAATCATTTTCATCCTTATTTACACTCTCAGTTTCTCACACTAGAGAAACAATTCGGTATTTACACTTGTGTGTCCTACTTATTTCACGTCAGAGTATGGCCTCAATATGTATCCATTTAGCTGTAAATCACTCTAGTTTCTCGTTCTTTATGGATGAGTAGTACTACATTTTATTAAAAAATCACAACTTCTTTATCCAGTTTCCAGTTGATGGGCACTTGGGCTGTTTCCAAGCTTTAGCTATTACAAAATGTGCCACAATAAACATCGGTACCCATATATCTCTGTGGTATGATTCTTTTCATTCTTTTTTTTTTACAGACATTTGAGTTTTTATTTACTTAATTTTATTTTATTTTGTTAAATTCTTTTATTGGTACATTTTAGGCATGCCAAACAATTACCTTTCTCATTGGGAATTGTACCTTTACATAATGCATCTTGGGTCTTATTTTTTCCCCATTCCTAGCCCTCCCTTCACCCCCTCCACCCTTCCCTATTTACAAAGACTTTATTTCCATTTTTTCCATTTCTCAGCATTTTTCCTTTCCCTTCGTTCCCCTGCCCCTCCCACTACCCCTACCCCTTTGGACCTTTTCTTCCTATTTTGCATTATTGATTATTCATTCTAATCATTGGTATATTTTAGGTAGACAATATAATGACCTTCATCATTGGAAATTTGCACATTTACATAATCTCTATTGGTTCTTATTTTTTACCCTTGCCCAGCCTTCCCTTCAACCCCTCCATTCCTCCCTATTTACAAAGATTTTGTTCCTATTTTTCCATTTTCTCATATTAATCCCATTCCCTTCTATCTTTTCCCCTAGCCCTCCCACTTCCTTCCCCTTTGCCCCTTTTCTTCCTATTTCACATTACCGATTATATATTTTAGTCCTTATTTATACTTTCAGTTTCTCACACCAGAGAAATTATTCGGTATTTATATATGTGTGTCCTATTTATTTCACTTAAGAGTATCACCTCAATGTGCATACACTTAGCTATAAATGTCTCTAATTTTTCATTTTTTATGGCCGAGTAGTACTCCATTTTATAAAAACCCACATTTTCTTTATCCAGTCTCCAGTTGATGGGCATTTGGGCTGTTTCCAACTTTTAGCTATTACAAACTGTGCTGCTATGAATATGGGTGCACATAGACCACTGTGGTATGATTCTTTTAATTCTTTGGGGAAGATCCCCAGCAGTGGAATAGTGGGGTCAAATGGGACTTCCAGTCCTAGTTCTTTGAGGGATCTCCATACTGATTTCCACAGTGCTTGCACCAGTCTACGCTCCCACCAGCAGTGGAGCAGGGTTCCTCTTTCCCCACAGCCCCGCCAGCATTTGTTATTGGTTGATTTCATGGTAGCAGCCATTCTTTCTGGAGTGAAGTGGAATCTCAGCGTTGTTTTCATTTGCATCTCTCGAATGACCAGTGATGTTGAACATTTTTATTTATTTGCTATTTCTACTTGTCTGAGAAATGTCTGTTCATTTCAGATGCCCATTTTTCAATTGGGTCTTTGAATTTGGGAGGTCTGATCTTTCTAAGTTCTTTATAGACTCAAGATAGTAGACTTTTGTCTGAGGAAAAGCAGGTGAAGATTTTTTCCCACATTGTGGGTTATCTCTTCACACTGCTGGTGGTTTCTCTTGCTGTGCAGAAGCCTTTTAATAAGAAGAGATCCCACTTGTTGATTGTTTGTACTAGTCCATGAACAACTGAGCTTTTCTTCATAAAATCTTTTCCTACACCAATGTCTTCAAGAGTTCAACCTAACCTCTGTTCCAACTGGTTCAGAGTTTCTATTTTAATATTTTGATCTTTAACCCATTTTGATTTTAGTTTAGTGCATGGTGAAACGTATAGGTCTAGTTTTAATCTTTGGCAAGTTGAAGCCCAATTTTTCCAGCACCATTTATAAAGAGGCTATCTTTCCTCCAGTGAGGGTGTTTGGCTCTTTTATCGAAGATGAGATGGCTGAGTGTGTCTGGCCTTGTTTCTGCATCTTCTAATCTGTTCCACTGGTCCTCAGGTCTGTTTCTTTGCCATTGCCATGCTGTTTTTATCACAGTAGCTTTGTAGTAGAGTTGCAGGTTGGAGATTGTGATACCCCCTGCCATGTCTCTGTTACCTAGAATTGCTTTTGCTATTCTGGGTCTCTTCTTCTTCCAAATGAATTTTTGTATTGTTTTCTCAAGGTCCATGAAGTATGCTGCTGGGATCTCAATTGGAATTGCATTAAATCTATAGAGCAATTTTGGAAGTATGGCCATTTTCACTCTATTAATCCTTCCTACCCAGGAGCAGGGGATGTCTGTCCATTTTCTGGTATCATCTTCAATCTCTCTTCTCAGAGTGCCATAGTTTTCAGAGAAGAGGTCTTTCATTTCTTTCGTTAGGATGATTCCTAGGTATTTCAGTTTTATGGATGCTATTGTGAAAGGAATTATTGGCCCTATTTCTCTCTCAGTGAGTCTGTCATTCGAGTAGAGGAAAGCTGTTGATTTTTGTTTGTTGACCTTGTAACCAGCTACTTGACTGAATTTGGTTATTAAGTCTAGAAGACTTTTGGTGGAGTTCTTGGGATCTTCTATATAGAGTATCATGTCATCTGCAAATAATGACAATTTGACTTCTTCATTTCCTGTCTTTGTTCCTTTTATTTCTTTCTCTTGTCTAATTGCCATGGCTAATGTTTCCAGAGCTATATTGAACAAGAGTGGTGATAGTGGACATCCTTGTCTTGTTCCTGATTTGAGTGTGAAGGATTTCAGTTTTTGACCATTTAGTATGATATTGGCTGTTGGTTTTTCATAGATGGCTTCTATCAGTTTGAGGTAGAGACCATCTATTCCAATTTTTTGTAGGGTTTTTATCATAAATGCATGTTGGATTTTGTCAAATGCTTTTTCTGCATCTATGGAGATAATCATATGGTTTTTGTCCTTGGTTCTATTGATATAGTGTATTACATTGATTAATTTGTGTATGTTGAAACATCCCCACAACCCTGGGATGAATCCCACTTGATCAGGGTGGATGATCTTCTTGATGATCTTCTGCATTCTATTTGCCAGTGTCTTATGAAGGACTTTTGCATCTATGTTCATTATTGAGATTTGCCTATGGTTCTCCTTTTCAGATGGGTCTTTCTCTGCTTTGGGGATCAAGGTGATGCTTGCTTCCAGGAATGAATTTGGGAGTATTGCTTCCCTTTCAATTTCATTGAAGAGTTTTAAACAGTAGTGGCAGCAGTTCCTCTCTAAATGTCTTGTAGAATTCAGCAGTGAAGCCATCAGGGCTCGGGCTTTTCTTAGTTGATACTTTTTAAATTACATTTTCAATTTCATTTGTTGATATTGGGTTGTTCAGAATTTTTAGGTCTTCTTCGTTCAACTTTGGTAATTCTTATGTATCTAGGAATCTGTCCATTTCTTCTGTGTTGTCCATCTTATTGGCGTATAAGTTCTGGAAGTAGGTATTGATGATCCTCTGGATTTCTGCTGGGTCTGTTGTAATTTCACCCTTTTCATTCCTAATTGCATGGATTTGGGCCTTTTCTTTCCTTTTTCTGATAAGGTTGGCTAAGGGTTTGTCAATTTTGTTGATTCTTTCGAAGAACCAACTCTTGGCTTCATTGATTTTTTGTATCATTCTCTTACTCTCCATGGCATTGATTTCTCCTCTGATCTTTATAATTTCCTCCCTTGTATGAGCTCTGGGGTTGTCCTGCTCTTCTTTTTCTAGAAGCTTGAGGTTCAGCATCAGGTTGTTTAATTGGGCTCGTTCTGTTTTCCTAATATGCGTATTCACTGCTATGAATTTCCCTCGTAAGACTGCTTTCATTGTGTCCCATAGTTTCCGATATGTTGTATTGTCATTGTCATTTAATTGAAGGAACTGTCTGATTTCTTCTTTAATTTTCTCTGTGACCCATTGGTTATTCTGAAGCGTGTTGTTCAATTTCCATGTGTTTATGAAATTTTTTCAGTTTCTTTTGCTGTGGATCTCCAATTTCATTGCACTATGGTCTAATAATATACAGAGGATAACTTCAATTCCTTTGCACTTCCTTAAACATGTTCTATGTGTGAGTATGTGGTCTATTTTGGAGAATGACCCATGTGCAGCTGAGAAGAATGTGTATTCTGATTTTGTGGGGTGGAAGACTCTGTAAACATCTCTTAAGTTCATTTGTTCAAGAGTTCTATTGAGTTCTAGTATTTCATTACTTATTTTTTGTCTAGTTGATCTATCTCTTTGTGACAGTGGGGTGTTGAGGTCCCCTACTACAATTGTATTAGTGCATATATGACTTTTCATGTCCGTTAGTATTTGTTTTATATAGTTGGGCACACTAGTGTTTGTTGCATAGATATATTGTCATCTCTTCCTCCTGGATTGTTCCCTTTACAAGGATGTAGTGTCCTTCTTTGTCTTTCTTAATCAGTGTTGGTTTGAAATCTACTTGATCTGCAAAGGGGATAGCTACTCCTGCTTTTTTGGGGGGTTCCTATCACATGGAGTATTGTTTTCCACCCTTTAACTTTCAGTCTATGAGTTTCCTTTTGAATTAAGTATGTTTCTTGTATGCAGCATATTGTTGGATTTTGCTTCTGGACCCATTCTGCCAGTCTGTTTCTTTTGATTGGTGAATTGAGACCATTATCATTGATGGTTATAACTGAAACATATTGACTTGTCATTGCCATGACTTTTTCTTTTTGTTGGGTTCTCCCCCTTTACATTAAATTTCTTTTCACGCCAGATGAGTTCATTCTGCTTTGCTTCCTGGGGCTGTGATCCTCAATGTCTGTTCCTAGAATATTGTGTAAAATTCTTTGGAGTGCTGGTTTGGTATTCACCAAGTTCCTAAGGTGCTCTTTTTCATGAAAGTATCTTATTTCTCCATCCATTTTGAAAGATAGTTTTGCAGGGTACATCAATCTGGGTTGGTGGCTGTTTTCTTTTAGAGCTTGGAGTATGTCACTCCAAGCTCTTCTTGCCTTGAGGGTTTGTGTTGAGAAGTCTGCTGTGATTCTGATGGGCTTTCCTTTGTATGTGATTTGTTTCTTTTCTCTAACTGCTTGGAGAACTTTGTTCTTCTGTTGAGTTTCTGGAATCTTAACAATTATATGCCTATGTGTATATTTTTTTTGATCAAGACTATTTGGAGTCCTATATGCCTCACTTATCTGTTTGTCAAGCTCTTCTCCCCTGCCTGGGAAGTTTTCTGCCATTATTTCTGTGAAGAGATTTTTTTTATGTCATCTGCACTCTCTCCTGTTTTTCATTGACTCCAGTCAGTCTTATGTTATTCTTCTTTGCAGCATCTAGCAGCTGCTGGATTGATTTCTCATGTTCCCTTATAATTTTGAAGCAATTTTTCTTTTCCTGGTCACTAATTGCCATCTTATCTTCTATATCTGAAATTCTGTCCTCACATTGACTCATTCTGCTGTGTAGACTTTCAGTGGAGTTTTTCATGTCCTGGAAATCTGTTTGCATCTGTGTTATGGATTCCATTTGTTTCCTATGTTGGGATTCCATCATGTTCCTCAACTCCTCTCTAGATTTATTAATCATGTCTTGCACTAGGAGCACAATTTCTCCTGTTATCTGAGAAATTATTTCTGATTTCATTTTTTCCATATCCCCTTTTGTTGCCAGTTCAGTGGGTCCAAGTGTTTGAGTATCAGAGTGTTCCATCTCATTTCCCTTTGGGGTTGCTGTAGGTGATCTGGAAGTCTGGTTTTGAGACTTATTTACCTGTTTTCTCATTTCAACTGGTGGGGGGCTGTTGGCACCTGCACAGATTACCTCCTCTGAGCTGGGAGAGGAAGGACAGGGGCCGGGAGCAGTGGTAGGGATGGTTACTCCAAAGCCCTTTCCTGTGGGCTGGGAGCAGTGGGAGGGATGGTGGCCCAGAAGCCCCTTCCTCTGGACCAGGAGCAGTGGAATTGCAGCTCAGAAGCCCCTACCTCTGGGCTGGAAGGGGCAGGACTCAGTACTGTGGTCTGGTTGTCTAGTGTCCTCTGCGTCTTTGTGGTGTCAAACCAGGTGGCTGTACAGAGGAGCAGGGAGTGTGGTGTCCAATGGATTGTTGTTGGGGCAAGGGCTGATTTGGGGTGTTCCACGTGACTCGTGATCTCCTTAGGGCATGCGCAGACCTGCCTGTCTGCAGTGGGTTGATTCGGCTTGTTCCTCGGGACTGGCTATCTCAGTAGGGTGTGCCTCTTTTAATTCTTTTGGGAAAATACCCAGCAGGGAAATATCTGGGTCAAATGGGACCTCCAGCCCTAGTTCTTTGATTTCCATAGTGGTTGCACCGGTCTGCATTCCCACCAACAAAGGAGAGGGGTTCCTTTCTCTCTATACCACTGCCAGCATTTATTATTGGTTGATTTCTTGATAGCAGCCATTCTTTCTGGGGTGAGGTGGAATCTCATAGTTGTTTTCATCTGCATCTCTCAAATGACCAGTGATGTTGAGCATTTTTTCATATGTTTATTTGCTTCTTTTACTTCTTTGTCTGAGAAATGTCTGTTCATTTCAGATGCCCATTTTTGAATTGGGTCTTTGAATTTGGGGGTCTAATATTTTTCTGTTCTTTATATATTCTAGATAGTAGCCCTTTGTCTGAGTTACAGCTGCTATAAATTTTTTCCCACATTTTAGGTTGTGTGTTAGCTCTGTTGGTGTTTTTTTTTTGCCATGCAGAAGCTTTTCAATAAGATGAAATCCCAGCTGTTGATTTTTTCTGCTAGTGCCCCTGCTACTGAGGTTTTGTTCATAAAGTCTTCTCCTATGCCAATATCTTCAAGAGTTCTACCTAACTTATCTTCCAGCAAGTTTAGTGTTTCTGTCTTAATATTTATATCTTTAATCCACTTAGATCTTAGTTTAGTGCATGGTGATAGATATGGGTCTAGTTTTAGTCTTTGGCAGGTTGAAATCCAGTTTTTCCAACACCATTTATTAAATAGGCTATCTTTCCTCCAATGAGGGTGGTTGGCTCCTTTGTCAAATATGAGGTGGCTCAGTATGTCTGAAGTTGTTTTTTCATCTTCTAATCTATGCCACTGATCCTCGGGTCTGTTTCTTTGCCAGTACCATGGTGTTTTATCACAGTATCTTTGTAGTATAGCTTCAAGTTGGATATTGTGATACCCCCAGCCATGTCTCTGTTGCCCAGAATTGCTTTTGCTATTCTAGGTCTCTTCTGGTTCCAAATGAATTTTTGGATTGTTTTCTGTTGCTCTGTGAAGTATATTGTTGGAATTTCAATCAGCATTGCATTAAATCTATATAGCAGTTTTGGAAGTATGGCCATTTTCACTATATTGGTTCTTCCTACCCAAGAACAAGGGATGTCTTTCCATTTTCTTATGTCCTCCTTGATCTCCTTTTTCAGGGTTCTGTAGTTTTCAGCATAGAGGTCTTTTCCTTCCTTTGTTAGATTGATTCCTAGATATTTCATTTTTGGGAGGTGTTATTGTAAAAGGAATTATTTCCCTAATTTCTCTCTCAGTGAGTCTATTTGTGTATAAGAAGGCTATTGTTTTTTGAGTGTTGACCTTGTATCCAGCTACTCAACTGAATCTGTCAATTAAGTCCAGAAGTCTTTTCATAGAATTTGTTGGGTCTTCTATGTAAAGTATCATATCATCAGCAAATAATGACAGTTTCACTTCTTCCTTTCCTATCTTTATTACTTTTATTTCTTTCTCTTTTCTAATTGCTGTGGCCAATGTTTCCAGAACTATATTGAATAGGAGTGGTGATAGTGGTCATCCTTGTCTTGTTCCTGATTTTAGCATGAAAGTTTTCAGGTTTTGACCATTTAGTATGATGTTGGCTGTTGGTTTTTCATAGACAGCCTTAATCAGGTTGAGACAAAGATCTTCTATTCCAATTTTCTGTAGCACTTTTATCATGAATGGGTGCGGGATTTTGTCAAATCCCTTTTCTGCATCTATTGAGATGATCATAAGTTTTTTGTCCTTGACTGTTAGTATAGTATATTCCATTTATTGATTTATGTATGTTGAACCATCCTTGAATCCCTGGGATAAATCTGACTTGGTCAAGGTGTATGATCTTCTTGATGACCCTCTGTATTCTGTTTGCCAGTATCTTGTTGAGGATTTTTGTATCTGTGTTCATTAGGGAGATTGGCCTGTGGTTCTCTTTTTGGGTTGGGTCTTTCCCTGGTTTTGGAATCGAACTCACACTTGCTTCTAGGAATAAGTGCGGGAGCCTTGCTTCCCTTTCAATTTCCTTGATGAGTTTAAAGAGTAATGGTGATAGTTCTTCTTTGAATGTCTTGTAGAATTCAGCAGTGAAGCCATAAGGACCTGGGCTTTTCTTTGTTAGTAAATATTTTATTACATTTTCAATTTCACTCATTGTAATTGGGGTGTTTAGAATTTCTATATCTTCTTCATTTAGCTTTGGCAATTCATATGTATCTACGAATCTGTTCATTTCTTCTGTGTTTTCCATTTTATTAGAGTAGAGGTTCTCGAAATAGTTATTGATGATCCTCTGGATTTCTGCTGGTTCTCTTGTGACTTCCCCTTTTTCATTCTTAATTGCATGGATTTGAGTCTTTTCTTTCCTTTTTTTGATAAGTCTGGCTAAAGTTTATCAATTTTATTTATTCTTTCAAAAAACCAATTCTTTGATTCATTAATTTTTTGTATCATTCTCTTAGTCTCCATTGCATTGATTTCTCCTCTGCTCTTTATAATTTCCTCTCTTGTGTGGGCTTTGAGTTTGTTATTCTCTTCTTTTTCTAGGAGTTTGAGGTTGTGCATTAGATTATTTATCTGAGTTCTCTCTGTTTTCCTAATATGGGCATTCACTGCTATGAATTTCCCACATAGAACTGCTTTCATTGTGTCCCATAGATCCCTAAATGTTGTACTGGCATCATCATTTACTTGTAGAAACTGTCTAATTTCTTCTTTAATTTCGTCTGTGACCCATTGGTTGTTCAGGAGGGTGTTATTGAATTTCCATGTATTTGTGGGAGTTTTGCAGCTTCTCATGTTATTGATCTCCAATTTTATTGCACTGTGGTCTGATAATATACAGGGGGTAATTTCAATTCTTTTACGTTGACTTAGACATGTCCTGTGAGCTAGTATGTGGTCTATTTTGGTCAATGACCTGTGTGCAGCTGAAAAGAATGTGTATTCTGATTTTGTGGGGTGGAACCCTCTGTAAATATCTATTAAGTCCATTTGTTCAATAGCTTGGTTCAGTTCTAGAATTTCGTTGTTAACTTTTTGTCCAGATGATCTGTCTATTTGTGATAGTGGGTATTGAGGTCCTCCACTACAATTGTATTAGTGCTTATTTGGTTTTTCATGTCCATTAATATTTGTTTTGTATAGTTGGGGGCATTCATATTTGGTCCATATATATTTAGGATTGTCATCTCTTCCTCTTGGATTGTTCCCTTCACAAGGATATAATGGCCATCTTTGTCTCTCTTAATTAGTTTCCATTTGAAAGCTACTTTGTCTGTAAATAAGATTGCTACCCCTGCTTTTTTCTGGGTTCCTGTCGTGTGGAGAGCCATTTTCCATCCTTTTACTTTCGGTCTATGAATTTCTTGTTGAGTTAGGTGTGTTTCTTGTATACAGAATATTGCTGGATTTTGCTTCTTAATACATTCTGTCAGTCTACTTTTTTAGATTAGTGAATTGAGGCCATTAACATTGATAGTAATAATTGAGAGATATTGACTCATCCTTGTCATAATGTTTTACTTTGTTTGTTCTTTTATTTTTTATTTCCCCCCTTTCCCTTTAGTTTCTTGACTTGCCTGGTGGCTTCCCTCTGTTGAGCCTAATGGAGTAGTGACCTTCATTGTCTTTTTCTAGGATATTGCTTAGAATTGTTTGGAGTGCTGGTTTGGTGTTCATAAAATTTCTCAGGTGTTCTTTGTCATGAAAATATCTAATTTCCTCATTGATTTTGAAAGATAATTTTGCAGGATACAGCAGTCTAGGTTGGAAGTTATTTTCTTCTATGGTTTGAAATACTTCACTCCAAGCTCTCCTTGATTTGAGGGTTTGTGTTGAAAAATCTGCCATGATTCTGATGGGCTTTCTTTGTAGGTGATTTGTTTCATTTCTCCAACTGCCTGTAGGATTTTGTTCTTCTGTTGTTTTTCTGGGATCTTCACTATTATATGTCATGTGTAGATTTTTTTGGATCATGACTAATTGGAGTTCTATATGCCTCACTTATCTGTATGTCCAATTCTCCACCTCTGTATGGGAAGTTTTCTACTATTACTTCTGTGAACAGTTTTTTTTATGTCATTTGTACTTTCTCATGCTTTTTCACAGACTCCTATCAGTCTTATGTTATCCTCCTTTGCATCATCTAGCAGCTGCTGGATTGATTTCTCATGGCCCCTTACTATTTTTAAGAAATCTCTGTTTTCATCATCCTTAACCACAATCCTGTCTTCTATATCTGATATTCTATCTTCAGATTCCCTTAATCTGCTCTGCATGCTTTCAATGGTGTTTTTAATCTCCTGAATGTCTGTTTGAATCTGTTTCATGGATTCCATTTCTTTCTTATGTTGAGTGATCATGGTTTCCATTTCTTTCTTATGCTGAGCAATCATGGCTTTCAGCATGTTTCTGAGCTCATCTATTTTTTTTTAATCTGTTTCTGTTCTAGAGCCTCTAATCATTTCTTTCATTTTGCTCACCATCTCTGTGGTTAACTTGGAGATTATTTCTGCTTTGAATTTTTCTTTTGCCTCATTCAGCTGTTTTGTTACTTCCTGTGCTATCAGTTCAGGGTGTCTAGGTGGTTGATTATGAGACTTTTCCACCTCATTTCCCCCAGAGTTTACCCTTGGTGGGGTGGAAGTCTGAGTTTGGGACTTGCTGAAATGTCTCTCATTTTTGTTTTTGATACTATCCTTGGTTTAATTCCTGGGTTGATACTTTGAAATTGTTTATTGTAAGTATCTTTGTTGCTTGTATTTAGAACCCTTATGGAATGATTGCTTCTCAGAGGTGTCTCCCAGATATAGCTTGTCTTTAGGTTTTGAGTCTCTAATGACTCTGAGGCTTTCTCATTTTCATTATACTAGGAAGGACAACAGATTAGATCAATCACAGAACCTTAGCCCAAGTGGTACAATCACCAACACCATAGCCTCAAGCATAGCTTAGAAAATGACAATTTGTGGTAATTATTAATCTATAACCTTTTACTGTGTGAATTAAATCAAAATTGAGGACCAGCCCAACATATGTTTATAATGAATAAACTCTTCAATATAGCAACTTTACCCTTTGGAATGGGGAGTTAGAAGAAGTTGGGGAGGGAGGAATAGGTAAGTAGAAGGATAGGGGAAGGTTATCAGTGGGGCCAGATGACACAGGAAGATCATGCAAACTCTAGGGAACTGTTGAAGAAAAGAGGAAAAGATAGAATGAAAGAACAAGATGAGAACAGAACAACCTATAACAGAACAACAGCTACAAGGAGGCTAGAAACTCTGTTTACTTTCCTTTAAAACTAATGACATTTGAGAGAAGGAAAAAGAGAAGAAAAGAAAAATAAAGAGGAAATTTGAATTAGGGCCAGAACTGGAACAAAAAGGGAAATGAAGAACAATGTGGGACAGTGAGAGACTGATAGAGTGAGAGAGATATAAAAGAGAAAAGAAAAAGAAGAAAAAAGAAAAATTTGAAAAATAAAAATTAAAAACAAGAGAAAAAAATTGAAACTAACAAGTAAAAAATAAAAATGAAAGGCCTCCTTCAGGGTATGTCTCTGCTGTCACAATAGACAATGTGGGCAGCAGTGTACAGATGTGAGTCAGTGAGTCTCAGCAAGCCAATGGCAGACCCATGAGATTCAGCAGATTTCTGTCTGCAAGTCCCAAGTTCAGCTCCCTGTCCTCCTACAGGGTTGAACTCTGTAAGGTTGTGTTGCAGGTTCCAGCTGCCCTTCCCCTGAAGATAGTCTGGGTACAAATGGGAGGTGATGATCCCTCCAATTTAGTATGGTGGTCTGGTGAGCCTTTATTGCAGAGATTTTCTTCACTTTTCCAGTGGGCTTCAGTTTTCCTCGTGGAGCCTGAGAGAGGCCCTCTCTCTGTTGTTCATTTCTACAGCTCAGGACAATGGCCTACATATCCCCTTGTGCCTGTGTAGTGTGAAATCAAGTAGCTACACAGCCAGGAGGCCAGAGATGGGGGGAGAGGGGGTTGCCACGGGACCTGTTTCTGCAGGTGCCTGCATGGCTACACTGGTGACTGGTGGGCATGCCCAGGGGTCCTCACTGTCTCCTGGTCACAAGTGGGCATAGCAAGCCAGATGGAGCAGGACTCCAGTCATCCCAGGACCGCTCTGCCCATGAGGCTATGCTGGTGGCTGGTTGCAAAACACTTTTAATAAGATGAGGTTCCAGCTGTTGATTCTTTGCAGTATTTGCTGTGCAGTCTGGATTTTTTCATGAAGTCTTTGCCTGCTCCTATGTCCTCAAGCATTCAACCTATTCTCTCTTTGAACAGATTTAGTTTTTCCATTGTAATATTTAGATCTTTGACCCATTTCAATTTTAGATTACTGCATAGTGAGAGATATGGGTCTTGTTTGAATCTTCAGCATGTGGAATGCCAGTTTTTCCAGCACTATTTATTGAAGAGGCTATCTTTCCTCCAGTGAAGGTATTTGGCTTCTTTGTCAAAGATTATGTAGCTTAGTATGTCTGGAATTGTCTCTGCATATGCTAGTCTGTTCCATTGATCCTCAGGTCTGTTTCTTTGCCAGCACCATGCTGTTCTTATCACAGTTGCTTTGTATTATAATTTCAGCTCAGGGATTGTGACACCCCCTGCCTTGCCATTATTTCTCAGAATTGCCTTTGCTATTCTAGGTCTTTTCTGTCTCCAAATGAATTTTAGGATTTTTTTCTAATTCTGTGAGATATGTTGTTGGAATTTTGATTGGGATTGCCTTAAATCTGTATAACAGTTTTGGAAGTATGACCATTTTCACTATATTGGTTTTTCCTATCCAAAAATAAAGGATATTTTTCCATTTTCTGATATCCTCTTCAATCACCTTTTTCAGAGTACTGCAGTTTTTCAGTGTAGAGGTCCTTTACTTCATTAGTTAGATTGATTCCTTGGTATTTCTTTTCTTTTCTTTTCTTTTCTTTTCTTTTTTTTGGATGTTATAATGAAAGGGATTGTTTCTCTCATTTCTCTCTCAGTGAGTTTGTTATTCATGTACAAGAAAGCTATTGATTTTTGAGTGTTGACTTTGTATTCAGCAATGCCACTGAATTTGGTTATCAAATCTGGGAGACTTTTGGTGGAGTTTTTGGAGTCTTCCATGTAGAGTATCATGTCATCTGCACATAGTGATAATTTAACTTCTTCCTTTCCTATCCTTATTCCTTTTATTTCTTTCTTTTGTCTAATTGCTCTGGCTAGTGTTTCCAGAGCTATATTGAACAAGTGTGGTGACAGTAGTGACCCATGTCTCGTTCCTGATTTTATAGTGAAAGATTTTAGTTTTTGTCCATTTAGTATGATGTTGGCTGTTGGTTTATCATAAATGGTTTTTATCAGATTGAGATAAAGACCATCTGTTCCAATTTTCTGTAGGGATTTTATCATGAATGGGTGTTGGATCTGGTTAAATGCTTTTTCTGCATTTATTGAGAGGATCATATGATTTTTGTCCTTGGCTCTGTTAATATAGTGTATTACATGTATTGATTTGTGTATGTTGAACTATCCTTCCATCCCTGGGATGAATCCAACTGGGTCATGGTATACAGCCTTCTTAATGATTTGCTACATTCTGTTTTCCAGTATTTTATTGAGGATTTTTGCATCTATGTTCATTAGGGATATTGGCCTGTAATTCTCTGTTTTGATTGGATCCTTCTCTGGTTTTAGAATCAGGGTAATTCTTGCTTCCAGGAATGACTTTGGATACATTGCTTCACTTTAGATTTCATTAAAGAATTTGAGGAGTAGCACCATTAGGACTTCTTTAAATTTCTTGTAGAATTCAGTAGTGAATCCAACAGGGCCTGGGCTTTTCTTTATTGGTATAGGTTTTTAATTACATCTTCAATTTCATTAACTGATATTGGTTTATTTAGAATTTTTATGTCTTCTTGATTTAGTTTTGGTCATTCATATGTATCTAGGAGTCTGTCCATTTCTTCTGTATTTTCCATCTTATTAGAATATAGGTTCTTGAAGTAGGTATTGATGATCTTCTGGATTTCTGCAGGATCTATTGTGATTTCACCCTTTTCATTCCTATTTGCATAGATTTGAGTCTTTTCTTTCCTTTTTTTTATAAGATTGGCTAAGGGTTGTCAATTTTATTTAATCTTTCAAAGAACCAACTCTTTTTTTTTCCTTTTTAAAATTAATTTTATTGGTTCATTTAAGGTATACAGTATAATGACATTCATCGTTGGAAATTTGCATCTTTACATAATCCACCTTAGCTCTTAATTTTCCCCCATTTCCCTGCCCTCCCCTCAACCCCTCCACCCTTCCCTATGTACAAAGACCTTGTTTCCATTAATTCTTTTTCTCATATTAATTCCATTCCCTTCTTTCTTTTCCCCTACCCCTCCTACTTCCCCTTCCCCTTTGCACCTTTTCTTCCTATTTCACATTATCTATTATGCCTTTTAGTCCTTATTTACACTTTCAGCTTCTCACACTAGAGAAACTATTCGGTATTTACACATGTGTGCTGTATTTATTTCACTTACAAGTATGGCCTCAATGTGCCTCCACTTCGCTATAAATGTCCCTAGTTTCTCACTCTTTATGGCTGGGTAATACTCCATTTTATTTTTTAAAAACCACATTTTCTTTATCCAGTCTCCAGTTGATGGGAAATTGGGTTGTTTTCAAGTTTTAGCTATTGCGAATTGTGCTGCTATGAACATGGGTGCACATAGGTCGCTGTGGTATGATTCTTTTAATTCTTTGGGGAAGATACCCAGCAGGGGAATAGCGGGGTCAAATGGGACTTCTAATCCTAGTTCTTTGAGGTATCTCCATACTGATTTCCACAGTGGTTGTTGCACCAGTCCACACTCCCACCAGCAGTGGAATATAGTTTTGGAAACATTAGCCATGGCAATTAGACAAGAGAAAGAAATAAAAGGAATAAAGATAGGAAATGAAGTCAAATTGTCCTTATTTGCAGATGACATGATACTCTATATAGAAGACCCCAAGAACTCCACCAAAAGTCTTCTAGACTTAATAATAAAATTCAGTAAAGTAGCTGGATATGAGATCAACACACAAAAATCAAAAGCTTTTCAGTACACAAAAAACAGACTCACTGAGAGAAAAATGGGGCAATCAATTCCTTTTACAATAGCATCCAAAAAATTGAAATATCTAGGAATCAACCTAACAAAAGAAATCAAAGATCTCTACTCTGAAAACTATGGCTCTCTGAAAAAAGAGATTGAAGTGAATATCAGAAAATGGAAAGACATCCTTTGTTCCTGGGTAGGAAGAATCAACATAGTGGAAATGGCCATACTTCCAAAACTGCTATATACATTCAGTGCAATCCCAATTGAAATCCCAGCAGCATATTTCACAGACCTGGAGAAAATAATCCAAAAATTCAGTTGGAACAAGAAGAGACCTAGAACAGCAAAAGCAATGCTAGGCAACAAAGACAAGGTAGGGGTTATCACAATCCTCAACTTGAAACTATACTACAAACCAACCCTTTGATTCATTGATTCTTTGCATTTTTATGTTTCCATTGCAATAATTTCTGCTCTGATTTTTATAATTTCCTCCCTCATACAAGCTTTGGGGTTGAATTGTTCTTCTTTATCTAGAAGCTTGAGGTCCAACATTAGGTTGTTTATTTTAGTCTGCTCTTTTTCCCCGATATGAGTATTTACCACTATAAATTTCCCTCAAAGGACTGCTTTAATTGAAGTCCTATAAGTCCCAGTATGCTGTATTGTAATTTAATTGTAGAAAGTGTCTGATTTCTTCTTTACTTTCACCTGTGACCCATTGGTTGTTCAGGGTGTTGTTATTTCATTTCCATATGTTTATGAAGTTCTTGTGGTTTCATTTGGCATTGATTTCCAATTTCATTGCACTATGGTTTGATAACATACATGAGATAATTTCAGTTCCTTTGCATTTACTTAAGCATGTGCTATGAGCTAGTACATGGTTTATTTTGGAGAACATTCCAAGTGCAGCTGAGAAGAATGTGTATTCTGATGTTGTAAGCTGGAATACTGTATAGACATCTACTAAGCCCATTTGTTCAAGACTTTGGTTCAGTTCTAACATTTTATTCTTGATTTTTTTGCCTAGTTGATCTATTTGTGATGGTGGGGTCTCCCGTTACAATTGTATTAGAGCTTATATGATTTTTCATGTCTGTTAATATTTGTTTTATATAATTGAGTGCACCAGTATTTGGTGCATATATATTTATGATTGTTATCTCTTTCTCTTGGATTGTTCCCTTTTTAAGGATCTAGTGACTTTCTTTGTCTCTCTTGATCAGTCTTGGCTTGAAATTTACACTTATCTGCAAAGAGAATAGCTAGCCCTGCTTTATCCCAGGTTACTGTCACATGGAATACTGTTTTCCATCATTTGACTTTCAGTTTGTGAATTTGTTTTTGAATTAAATATGTTTCTTGGATGCGGCATATTTTTGGATCTTGCTTCTTGATCCATTCTGCAAGTCTATTTCTTTTGATTTGTGAATTGAAACCATTAACATTAATGGTTATAACTGATATGTATTGTCTTATCTCTGTAATGTTATTTTCCTGTTGTTGGCTTTCTTCTTTCCTTTTCTGTTCAATTTCTTGCCTTGCCTGGTGGATTCATTGTTTTGGGGTTCATGGAGTTGTAGTCTTTGTATCTTTCTAGAATATCCTTCAGCACACTTTGGAGTGCTTGTGTGGTGGCCGTGAATTTCTTCAGATCTTTTTTGTCATGGAAATATTTTATTTCTCCATCAATTTTGAAATATAGTTTTGCAGGGTACATCAGTCTAGGTTAAAGGTTGTATTCCTTTAGGGCTTGAAATACCTCACTTCAAGATTTCCTTGACTTGAGGGTTTGTGTTGAGAAGTCTTCTGTGATTTTGATGGGCTTTCCTTTATAGTTGGTTTGTTTCTTTTCTCTAATAACTTTAATATTCTGTCTTTGTGTTGAACTTCTGGAATTTTTACTGGTATATACCTTGGGGAAGATTTTTTTTTATCATGGCTAATTGGAGTCCTATATGCCTCACTTATCTGTATGTCAAATTCTTTTTTCCCTGTTTGGGAAATTTTCTGCCATTACTTCTGTGAACAGGTTTTTAATGTCTTTGCCACTATCGCCTGCTTTTTCATTGACTTAGATCAATCTTATGTTTTTCTTCTTTGCATCATCTAGCAGCTGCTGGATTGATTTCTCAGAGTTCCTTGCTATTTTTAAGAAATTTCTCTTTTCATGATTTCTAACTGCAATACTGTCTTCTATATCTGATATTTTGTCCTCACATTGGCTCATTCTGCTACATATACTTTGAATGGAGTTTTTAATCTCTTAGATATCTGTTTGAGTCAGTTTTATGGTTTCCATTTCTCTCTTATGCTGGGTGTTCATGGTTTCCATCCTGTTCTTGGGCCCCTCTATTTTTGTATCTATATCTTTTCTAGAGTCACTAAGCATATCTTTAATTCTGGTCACTACCTCTGTAGTTATCTGGGAAATTATTTATCCTTTGCTTTTTTCTAGAGCATCATTTATCTGTTATGTTACTTCCCTTGTTACCAGTTCAGGGAGTCCAGGTGATTGACTTTTGGATTGTTTCACCTCATTGTCCCTGTATTTGCCTTTGGTGAGTTGGACATCTGGCTTTCCATCATGTTTAGATGTCTTCTCATTTTTATTTTTGTTGTTGTTGAAGTTTTTGGTTTAATTCCTGGGTTGAAATCTATATATTGGTTGTTGTATCTTTATTGCTAGTATTCAGAACCCTTAGGGTTCTACTTCTACTTCTCAGAGGTGTCCTGGGTTCTGAGTCTGTAATGACCTTTAGCCAATCTCGGTTTTGGTATACCAGGAATGACAGCTGACTAGACAATCATGAATTTCTTCAGGTCTTTTTTGTCATGGAATTATTTTATTTCTCCATCAATTTTGAAACATAGTTTTGCAGGGTACATCAATCTGGGTTGAAGGTTGTTTTCTTTCAGAGCTTGAAATACTTCACTCCAGACTCTTTTTGACTTGAGGGTTTGTGTTGAGAAGTCTGCTGTGATTCTGATGGGCTTTCCTTTGTATGTGATTTGTTTCTTTTCCCCAACTGCTTGTAGGATTTTGTTCTTCTGTTGGGTTTCTGGAATCTTAACTATTATATGCCTAGGTGTAGATTTTTTTTTTATTGCAGCTAGTTGGAGTCCTATATGCCTCACCTAGGTGTGTGTCAAATTATTTTCCCCTGCTTGAGAAGGTTTTTTGCCATTATTTCTGTGAATAGTTTTTTTTTATGTCATTTGCACTCTCTCCTGTTTCTTCATTGACTCCAATCAGCCTTATGTTATTCTTCTTTGCATCACCTAGCAGCTGCTAGATTGATTTCTCATAGTACCTTGCTATTTTTATGAAATCTTTCTTTTCCTGGTCACTAATTGCAATCCTGTCTTTTATATCTGATATTCTGTCCTCACATTGGCTCATTCTACTACATAAACTTTCAGTGGAGTTTTTAATCTCCTGAATATCTGTTTGAATCTGTTTTATGGATTCCATTTGCTTCCTATGCTGGGATTCCATCATGTTCCTGAGCTCCTCTGTGTCTGCTCCGGAGTTATTAATCATGTCTTTTACTGAACCCAGATAACTCACCAGCCCCTGCAGTTAGGTGCATCCACTGCTCCATTCCACTAGTGAAGTTCTCCATGGAGGCCTCTGGGGTTTCCAGTAGTCACCATGTGTCTGCAAGTTGGGCCTGCAATTCCCTCACTGAGTGTCTCGGCTCTGAGAAAGAGTGCTGCTTTCTACCTCCCTCCTCTTCTTTATAATCTCTCTCTTCACTGCCCCCATGGATTTCAATTCTCACTTCAGATCCTTCCTGGGCCCCAGGAGCATACTTCCCTCCTTCTCCTCCTTGGATCTCTGTATTTCAGCATCAGTACACCAAATCTCAGAGATGCTCTTTCTCTGCTGCTCACCGCCTTTCCTTTCTGATTAGATGATTTTTCTGTAGTGCTCTGCTTTGACTCATTATTTTTAATCTTTTGTGCATCTGTTATATGTTTTGTGATAACCATAATTATTACTTAAAATATCTTATAGTCTTAACCAGTTATTTTAAGCCCATAGCAACTTAACTTTGAGCACATAAAAAAATTAAAAACTTTTACTACACAATTCTCGCATATTATGTTGTGATTTACATCTTTTATATGGTCTGTGCCTTAACAAATTATTATAGCTGTCATTACTTCTCATAATTTATATTTTTAACTTCATATTAAAGATATAAATGATATACATACCATCATTACAGTATGAGAGAATTCTAAATTTACTATGTACTTACTTGTACCAGTGAATTCATTCTTTCATATATTTTCATGTTTCTAATCAGTGTCCTTTTCTTTCAAACAGAAGAACTTTCTTGAGCAGCTCTTGTAAGGTAGTAAGTTCTAGTGGTTATGAACTACCTCAGCTTTTGTTGTCTCTCCTCCATTTTTGAGGGACAGCTCCAGAAGGAAACTTTGTTTGTTTATTCGTGAGAAAAGGTCTTTCTCTAGAGTCCAGGCTGTCCTGAAACTCAAGACTTTTTTTGCCACAGTCTTCCCGAGTGCTGGGATTACAGACCTACACTACTATGCCTGGCCTTAAACTTTCCTTGATTGGCAGCATTCGTTTTTCTTGTAGCATTTTGAATATATCTTCCTGCTTCCTCCTGGTTTGGAAGATTTCTGCTCAGAAATCTGCTGCTGCTAGCCGTATTGCTATACACTGTATTCAATATGAACAGTTTTCTCTTGCTGCTTCAGGATCCTATTCATTTTTTAATTCTAACAATTTGTTTTGATTTAATCTTATTGGGGATCTTTGACTTTCCTGTATCTGGATATTAATACATTTTTTCAGATTTGGGGAATTTCATCTATTTTTTTAAATGTCCCTTTCACTTATCAAGACCCAGAGTGGCATTAACACCAGCTGCTTCTTAACTTCCAGAGGGTCTTTGCCAGCTCTTTTGATGCTGTCTCATGAATTGCATAAGCTCTCTTCATTCTATCATTTCTATATTTTCTAACTTTTCTCCTTTGTAAGTTTAAAAATTTTTTTCTTTGAGTTCACAGATTCTTTCTTTAGCTTGAGAAAATTTTCTCTGGAAAATCTGTATTGCATTTTTCATTTAACTCTGTATTTGTCAGCTCCAGAAATTAAGTTTTTAATGATTTCATCTCTATTCAACTTCTAATTGGAGTCATTTAATGATTTGCTGATATTATTGAGCTGATTATTGTACTTCTTAGACTTTCCTGAGCTTTCTAAAATGATGATTTTGTATTCTTTACTGGATAATTTGTACATGTGCATTTCTTTGGGGTCAACTGCAGTGAAAATATTGTTTTCTTTAGATAGTGCTATTTCTCCTTGATATTGTGGGTTTCTTGTTGTTTTGCATTGATGTCTGTGTATTTGGAGGTGCAGTTACCTCTTCTAACCTTAGGGACTGGTTTTGATGGGGAAAAATCTTTGCAGTAGTTGGTGGGAACACAGGGCCTGCTAGAGTGGGAAACAATGTTTGGACTCTGCTGAGGACACACCAGTGTAGGCTCTAAGCAGCCCTGTATTTGAGATGGCATTGACAAAGGCTGCAGGGATCTGTGCTGTCAATGTCTACCATGATAAAGAGCACTGTTAGGGTCTTCAGAAGCAATGGCTGTCAACATCTGATGTGTTTTCGCCAATCTCCCAATATCTTTTGGCTCCCACTTAGGAAGCTGTGGCCCAAGAAACCCTCTTGACAATGGATGTGGTATTCAGGCTGATTTTTGTGGCAGAGCACTGGTGTCTGAGATGTGGCACTTATGGAGCCACCAGGGAGCCAAAGTATAAAGCATGGACATACATTGGGCCACTACATCTCTGGGGACAGAGATTATTATGGTACCAATGCCAAGGATACTGACATTCCAGGGCGAACTTGATAATGGTATGCAAGTTTGTGTAGCAGCCAGGAGGCTGGAGATGGGAGCATGGGCATGTACAGGCTACAGTGCCTTTGAGGTCATGGTGAACCAAAGACTCAAGCACAGGACATGAGGTTGGTCATGAGGTGGTGACTGTAGTGTTTGAGGCATGGATGTATAGTGCAGCCTCAGAGCCAGGTCCCGAATATGAGGTAACTCTCAGTGGCAGCTGAGCTGAGGTCTGGACAGGGAAATCTTGTCAACAGAGAAATTGTGGTTGTGGAAGCTGGGTCCAGCTACTTCACTACACAGTGGCTCCAGTGTATAAGACATGGGATCAGGAGCAATGCACCCACAGAGCTGGGTTTGGAGCATGAGCAATCATGAGGCAGCCAAGGTTTAAGGCCAGGCACATGCACAGGGTGGGAAGTGGCAGCATGGAATCCAGAGTGGGGCACAGCAGCTGCTTCCTGAGGGGCAGGTGTGTGGAGCTATGTCTCCACCTCTGGGGTTCCCAGCAGGAATGGCCATTGGTTGCAGCAGAGACAAAGGTACTACTGTCCTCCATAAGCAAGTCACAAAGGACCACAGTGGCTCCTGCCTCACAGTTGACACCAAAAGCCTCAACTGCCACCTTTATTCTGAGCCCTCCTCTGGCATCTTAGCTACACCAAGCTCACCAACATTCCTTCTTGTATAGCTATTCTCTAGTCACTTTTGCTTCAATGTATTGATGCAAATTCTTAAATGCACCCTTGAGCCATCCCAGAGCTACTTTGGTATCTGAGTTTTTGTTTTATGTTTGTGGAATTTGTGTGAGTAATGAGGGCTGGTATCTCCTACTCAGCCTCCTTGCTTAAGAGGGACTGTTATTTTTTTATTGCAAAACTTTCAACAATACATAAAACTTTGAAGAATGTGGGATTTTTTTGAAGAGTAGGAAAAATTTATTGAGAGAAAGATAGCTTCTGCCTAAGAGAGACAGAAAGGGGACCAGAAAGTGGGTTACCCACTCACCAAACTTCTCAGAAGTGTTTTATGGGGCAAAGCCATGAGGTGAGGTGGGTTCAAGGTCGGAAAAATCTATAGTCAACTAGTAAGATTGCAAGTACAGTTCCTCAGGTAATACTGATCCAATGAGAAATCACAAGATGAACAATACTGTGAACAACCAATAAGATTATGACAAGCATAGTCACTTAGGTAATATTGATTGAATGGGGATCCAATGGGGAAGCAAGTCATGTAGCAAGCATATAAGGAATAAGCAAAGATTTTCAGTGGTTAGGGATCTTTCTTGGAAGATCCCATTCCCCAAACCAGGTGATTGATACCAATTTAGAATACCAATCACTGCTTTTCATGCTATGGAAGTGTGGTAGTGTCTCTTCTTTTACAGTGCTGGCTTTCAGTGAATGTGTCTCAATTGTCCTCCATGTTGGGTCATTTGTCCTCCATGGTGGCTTCTCAAGGGCTGGGCGGCCCTGTCTAACTGCCTACAAGATACCTAATTAACTTACCTATCTACAACATTCCACCCTCTGAAAAGTACCCCTAACTGCTGTGGGGGGCAAAGGGCAAGACCATTCTGGCTACTTCCAGCTGAAGAGGGTTGTAGTTATGATCGGCACTCAGAGTTACTCTACAGAGGGTCTATCTAAAGGCCCTTGATAGGTGCCAGACATTGTCATCTTGGGCAGGTGTAGAGCATTTAGTCTCCAGCCAATAATCTCAGGGGAAGACCTCCAAAATGATATAGGGGGAAGAGACACAACTCCCAAACCTGCTAGAGGTCTGAAGTGCAAGTTCTTGTTCTCTAAAATTGAAGAATGAATTCTAGAAACAAGGGAGGTTAAGAGTAGGAAAAATTTATTGAGAGAAATATAGCTTCTGTCAAAAAGAGAGACAGAAGGGGAACCAGAAAGTGGGTTATTACTGGGATTTTTAATTGAAAGAAGCACACCTACAAAATTAATCATTTAAAATGGAACAATTCAGTGGCATGTGGTACATTCAAAATGTATGCAATCACTGTTTCTATCTAGTTCCAAGTCATTTTCATCACATCCAAGTTCAATCAGGTGCTCTCCATAGCACAGTTCCTGTCCTAGGTTAATAAAAGAATTAAAACCAGTTTTCAAACAAATGGATGTACACCCAGCACTACCTTTCACAACACCCAAAAATGGAAACTCTCCAAATGTCACCATAAAGGAAACTTTTGCCCCTTAAGTGCTTTCTCCCCTCTTCCTCCAGCACAATCCCTTTCCTAACCCAGAGGAGTGAAGCATAAGCATTCCAGAAAATACATGAATACAATAGTATTTTCCATGGTACCAAAAGATGAAAACTGTCCAAAGTCAACAGAGTCATGGATAAATGAATTGTGGTATATTAAAGAAATTGTGGGAAACCAAATCTGTTGATAACATATGATTAATTATTTTCAAACTATGTATTTTTACATATTGTATATTTCCATTTATTTCAAGGTACATTACCAATACTGGACCAGTATTCCTTTCAAATTTTAAACACAAAAAAGCAATGCCCACACAATTCACTGGTTGTTCTGGGGGAAATTACCAGCTGTACAATTTTATGGGAAAGAATATATCCCTAATGTGAGAAAAAAGAAACAAACTTACCAAATATTGTATAGAAAACCTAACATACACACGGTATAGACAAAAATGTGTGTTCTGTTAGTTGAGTCATCTATTTTAAATATTTACATCATTATGCCCCAAAAATGTTCATAAAAATGTCTTTTATAATCCTGACAACCATACAACAATGTGGTCAAAGCAGAACATGATCACTACCATTCACCACCTATGCCAAACAAGCTCCAGCAGCAGACTTTTGTCTACAGTCCCGTGTTTCCTATCAAAATCTTTAATAACTAAATTACTGTTGCAACTGGACTCTTTTATTAAACATCCCATCACCTTCTATTGAACATGCTCACATTGTGCTTATGTCACATTAGTATCAAGAGTGTCATTTCAGGCCCAGGGACTTAACTCAGTGGTAATGCCACCTGCCTCGAAAGCACAAGGTCCCAAGTTTGATCCCCAGTACCAAAAAAAAAAGAGTGTCATTTCACATTAATTCTGAAAGGGATACCTCTGAGTGATTATACACAAATCTCTCACCTCTCACTTCACTAATGAACAGACTTGCTCATAGATTCATTAGGAGAAACTCTACAGATACAATTAGACTTCTTTCCACTTCTTAAAAATAGATTTGCTCCCATGTAAATTTTCTGTAGGAGAGAAATCATATTAACTCCTCAATTTCTTCTTTCAAAACTCAGGCTTCCTTCCCTGGAATACTTCATCTTCAAGTACTGAGTTCAGTGTGACAGAGCAATGAACCAATGGGAAGTTTCAGTTTCAATGAGAAACTTTATATGCTTTCACCACGGTGGGAAGCAGATCTGTTAAGACATCTATTTAAGTACCAAATATGAACCACGAAATAATTGTATGATTTAAGTAACTTATTGATATCATGACAGTTGTTCACATAAATGTCCTTCAAAATTCAATCTGCTGACCAAGTTACAGCTGTCCTTGAATCAGTCTGATGGTCTCTATGTTTCTGAGTTTCCTTCTCCACATGCCCCTGCACTCACAATAGATACTTAGATCACAAATTTTAAGACTGGGGATTAAATATGTCAAGAAAATTCATGTGCAGGAGGCTCTTCATTAAAATATATTTAATTCAATTATTTACTGATCCAAACAAAATATGAGTGAATATTTCACCCAACATGAAGATTATTGAATGTTTGGAAAGGACTACTGGATAAATTGGTGACTATTCCAAGACTAAATGAGCAGAAATTGAAAAACACTGACACATTTTCAAACTTATATAGACAAATGCAGAAATACAAAGGAGTTGGATTAGAAGGAAGGGAAGGTGCACTCCTCGACTAAAAGGTTGTAGTGGTTCTATTTCTGCAACTTCACTCTGGAAAGAGCATCCCTCAGTGCCTGGTGGAACTGCTTATTGCGCAGGGTGTAGATGACAGGGTTCAGCAGCGGGGTCACCACCGTGTTCACCAGAGCAGCCTCTCGATTGGAGTCCAGTCTGCTCATTTGCTTTGGCTTCATGTAGATGAAGATGCAGCTGCTATACATCAGAGAGAGGACAGCGAGGTGAGAGGAGCAGGTAGAGAAGGCTTTCTGCCTCTCCTTGGCTGATGGGAGGCGCATGATTGTGACCACTATGTTGCTGTAGGCGACGATGGTTACAAAGAGGGAAGTAAAAAGAACAAAGAAAGCAAGGATGAAGAACAACATTTGAGTAGATCTGGTTTCAGAACAGGAGAGATTTGTCAAGGGTCCAAAATCACAGAAGAAGTGAGGGATGACATTGGAGCCACAGAAGGACAACTGGGACAGCTTTATAATGGGAACCACCATGAGCAAGAATCCCAAAGAGAAGCAGGCAGTGACCAGCAGGAAACACACCCTCGGGTTCATGATGATGTGGTAGTGCAGAGGTTTGCAGATGGCCAGGTACCTATCCAGGGACAGCACAGCCATCAGGAAGAAAATAGTTGCACCCAAGAAAAGAAAAACAAATGCTTGTGTGAAGCAGGCAGCAAAGGAAATCATTTGCCTCCCTGACATAAAGATGGTCAGGAGTTTAGGGATAACCGAGGTGATGAAACCACATTCACAGAAGGAGAAAGTGCTGAGGAAGAAGTACATAGGTGTGTGGAGGTGCCGGTCAGCCCAGGTGATGGTGATGATGAGGGAGTTTCCTGTGACAGAGGCCAGGTAGGCCAGGAGGTGCAGCAGGAAGAGGACCTTGCCCAGGTGCTGGACAGCAGGGAAGCCCTCCAGCGTGAACTGGACAGCCGTGCTGTTCCCTGCTCTGGCTGGCACCAGCCTTTCCATTTCTTCAGTCTATTGTCATTCAACTATATGGAACGTTCCTGGCTGAAGAATATTTTGTTCAACATGTAAAATAACCTCAGCATAGCATTTGGGCTTGATAATTATTTTTTAAACTTAGGTTTAATATGTCACTTTTGCTAATTGTTAGTACAAGTAGGTGATTTTTTATCAAAGGCTTATGTTACCCACTGCCTCGTATACTAGTTCAATAAGAACTATGCATGTAGCTACCCATCCTCATAAAGGATAAAATAATTTTAACATTATTGGGCACTTTCTTATATAATTTATTGCCCTGTTGGAAATGGACCTTCTTGAGTTATTGTTAAAGAAATATAACCCAATAAAACCAAACTGTTCTAGTAGTGTAGCTCAGTGTTGTGTACTTGGCTAAACAAGTGGCCCTGTTTCATGCCCCAGCACAGCGCACACACATACATGCAGATAAGCATACACACAAACTATGGGATTTATCTGTGTTATTCCACTAAAGAATCTTTTCATTATATATTAGTAGTTTTTCCATATTTTGAGCTATAAAATTATTAGTAGCAAATTTTCTTGTAGTCCAAACTAATCCCTCCAAAGTGAGTTAGATTAGGGCCAGGAATTTGGCTCAGTGGTTCCACCACCTGCCTTACAAGCACAAGGACCCAAGTTCGATCCCCAGTACCAAAAAAGTGAGTTAGATTAGAAGAGTAACATACCAATTTTAAATGGATTGCTAGACATTCAGTCCAGGCAATTGCAATACAGAGCCTGAGGTAGGTCAGTGAATGATATATGTTTTCTCATGCTAAACAGTCATTCAGGTGACATTCTATCTTCAGAGTCCTCAGCTCATAGGAGTAAGGATGCCTGCTAGGGACCAGGCAGAAGAGCACCATGACTTCCCTCCAACAATTGTTTTCTGTTTCATTCTTCCTCCTATTGTCTACCTAAGCAGAATATTCTCTTTCCCCTTTAAATTATAAAATTCTCTTATGTGAGACTTGGTGCTCTGGTCATATAGTGGTCATCTCAGACCGCTGACCTTGCTTTCTCATTTAACCAAACAAAAGGCCTCTGGTCCTTTTTGTGAGAGACCTCAGCTTTTTGCCAAAACAAAAACAAACTGCTTCAATTCACAACAAAAAAAGTAGCAGGATGGTCCAGACACTTTAGGACCATGACTCACCCATGAGTAGCTCACAGTAGCCAGAGCTCCAGCTCTGGCTGGAGTGTTCTTGCACACTTCCAAAAACAAGATGATGGTCTATACAGCTGAAGCATAATAAACACTCTCACTTGAGATTTCCCTTATTTGTCCAGATGAAAAGCTCAATGTATGCATCACATCTGCTAATCCTTCTTCAGTGAATTCACTTTCCAAATCTGGGATAGGCCAAAGTGACATCTCAGTGGAATCTGCAACTGATGAAATTCTTGAAAAGAAAGGAGGGCACAAACCTCCCCAGGACTTTGCTAGAACTTGGGAGTGCATTCATTTTGATTCCCAAGCAGCTCTCCTACCTTCCTGTGTCCCCAGGTCTCCCACACCCCATTCCGTTCCTGTATCTGCTCTTGTGCCTGCACTTGCATGCGACTACTTACTGGGCAAAGACTCCAGAGCAGAACAAGTGACAACAGAATCCTCACTCAGCTGACCCCTAACCTACTTAGGATTCACCAATTCTCCAATTTTCCACATTGGGGTGGGTACTACACCAATGGGAGCTGAAATATAAGTGATAGGAATTCACCCAACACATGTTTACATTGAACAGTCTCTTAATACCAATCAGGACCCACCAGGACCAGGGCACAGCATGAAGACACGCCCAACATCATTAGCAGAAGAGAGAACAAAGCCACCTAGAAACCAATGTCCCTCCAGATCCCTGGTGACTGCTAATTGAGCACAGTTGGAAATAAAAAATTATTAATAATAATAACAATAAATTATCATTATTTGGAATCACAATTACTCTTTCATTATGAATGAAAATATAACAATACACATTCCTAAATTCTGAGTTGTTTCCATGAAAAACTTGAAAGCAAAGCACATATAATCCTCCAGGGTTTATGAAGCACCATGGTGCATTATGCTGCTCAAGTGGGGTTGAAAAGTCAGTTTGGCCTGCGTTCCACCGGGCAGTAATGAGGTGGAGCTCCCCTCATTCTGTTAGAGTCAAAGACATCAGATAAAACACAAGGTTTAACTTAGAGGCAGAGTCTCATATCATAGTGTCAAAATGTCCAGTTTCAGATGAAAGTCACTTGTCAGACCAAGAACTAGGAACATCTCAACTTGAATTTTAAAAGACAACAGGTAGACACCAACATCAAGATCATCAAGATAAGAGTTATTGAAGTTGTATGACAAACACTTAAGCAACCATCATAAAAGCATTTCATTGAAGTATAAACATGCAGAGACAAATTTTTTAAATTCTGCAAAAGAAAGAAAAAAACATTGATTCAGCCAAGAAATAGAAGACACAAAAACAGAACCAAACAAAAATGTTGGAACTGAAGAATATAATAACTAAAAATTTTAAAACTCAATGAATAGAGATAACACAAAGGAAAATCAATGAACTAGAAGGTAGCACAACAGACAGCAGGAGCAATAGAGAGAAGATAGAGTGAAATAGTTATCAACCTTCAGAACAGTAACAAAACATTTAATGCTTATGTCACTAGAATCTGGATTTCTGTTTTGTTGATTTTTTTCTTTTGGTACCAGGGATCGAACTCCAGACCTTGTGCTTATGAGGCATGTGAGCTGCCACTGAGCTAAACCTTCAGCCCTGTCACTGGAATCTGGAAGGGGAGAAACTGGAAAAAGCTGTTCTCAAATCTGCCAAATAGTGTATCCTACAGATTTGAGAAGGAGGATGAACCCCAAAGGGGATAAACTAAAGAAATTCGACCCAAGACACACTATGATCATCAGGCTTCTGGTAATGAAAGACAAAGAACAAAGTTTGAAAGCAGCAAGAGAAAAAGACACACTGTCTGTGGAAAAAACAATTAAAATTATGATGGATTTTTTATCAGAACACTGCACTGTAATCTGAAGTCCTCTCAAAGCTAAAATTAGCCTCTAGCGATGTGAAGATGAGGTCCCCCCACCCCTGACTACAGGGCTGATGGAGACCGTGGATTCAGTGTCATTGGATCCTAGACCCAAGGGAACTGGTCTGCATGCCCACCTTCGGGGCCCTGTGATGAACCAAGATTGGGAGACGTGAGTGTGCATCACAGAGGTCCCAAGGACCCCAGGAAGGGAGTGAAGGGGGCTTTCTCACAAAGGCTAAGTTTCCAGATGCTACCATCACCCCCTCAGGTCTAACAGAGAGATAAAGGATGCTCGCCACACCCCCAGTGGTGGGTGCAGCAGGAAGACAGCAGCCATGGCTGCTCATCCTTGGGAGGATGCCAGAGGTTGGTCAGGAGAGGATGTACACCGGAGCATCCAGATGCTCCTGCAGCCCCACCCTGTGAGGAGAGGCTGCGGGGGGGTCCTCTTTGGAGAGTGATGCAGGACATCTGGGAGAGAAAGGCTGAGGGCACCTTTCCCTCTCACAGGAGGTACCATCTGAGGTCATCACACTCAGCATGAGGGTCTCTGGCCTTGACAGTCACAGATGCAGGGCAGTGTAATGTGCGAGGAGAAATAGGTATACCATGGTGTGATCCTCTGATGGTGTGATCCATCAGAGCCAAGCTGCCAGGAGCAGCAGCACTGAGCTGGCGACAAGAAAGGGTGGCTTGAAGCTTTTAGAGACCAGGCAGGAAAGTAGAAGCCACATTATATAGGGTAACAATGGAGCCAGTGCAGGGAACTGAGCAGAGATGGTGTGAGGACTGTAAGGGCACAGGGGAGACACCAAAGAGACACAAAGAGGTCACTGTGGAAGGCAGCCCCGTCACCTGGACCAGGGGAGCAGAGGGCAAGTTGAGACCACTGACAGTAGACAGCCAGATGGGGGCTCTGCTGAGTGTGTCAGAGGCCTCTGCAGCATGTGTGCCTGCAGGGTGGCCGGGTCCTCCTTGTCCTCCTGTGCCTGCAGGGAGGCATCACATTGCTAGGGGAACCCCCATTTCTGGGGAACATCCACTGCCCTGTGGACTCTGCCTCAGGCCCCAGTAAGGGAGTCCTGTGGAGCAGGGTTCAGGCCTCTGAGAAGCCACACTGGAGACAATGTACCATGTGCCTGAGGGTCTGAGAGGCTGCTCCTGCCAGTGTGGAAACTGGACCCAGCAGCTGCCTCTGGACCCAGAGTCACAGCACAGTCAGAGAACCACCAGGGCAGCACTGACAGAGCAGGGAGCTAAGGGACAGAGCGGGGCCCATCCCTTTCTGGGGTCCCAGCTTCCTCAGCCCCCAGCCCAGCTCCAAAATAAGAATAGGGTTTGCAGAATCCAGCCCAGTTTCCAGAGCTGGATTTGAGAAGAGAGCAGGTTAATAATGAGCATGGTGCTGCCTAAAGAACTCAACTCCCCACCCGGACTAGGTTCTGAGGGAGCAGAAGAGTGGGTGCTGCCCCTGCACCAGCAGATAGAGGACATGAAAGTTCTGGTGGGGCTGAAGCTGGGCAGAGGCCATGCATAGTGTGGGTTCTGGGCTTTGCAAGAGAGCAAACATAAACAACGGTGGCATCCTAGAAAGCCCAGTTGACAGAGTCACCTAGTCACATCTGCCCATCCTAATCATCATAATTCAGAAAAAGGAAGCTTTCTGGTGGGTTTCTGTCTTCTGAGTACAAGTGTGAAAGGGGAGAGATCCCCATGAGTGCACACCAGGCATTCAGCTCTCAGGTCAGACTCAGAGGTCTAGGAATCTGATGACCAAAGGTGTGCGCCCCACTCACCAAAAGGATAAAGTAAGACCAGCCGCAACTTGGTTCCTGTGAAGCCAGCACAAGGACATGTGGCATTCAAGAGCCAGGGCCCCTCCTCATGCCACATTCACGCAGAAGGATCAGTCCACTGCACAACATATCCTGTCTCCACCACCAGAATCCTCCCTGTGGAGTTGCTGCTGCAGGCTGGTTTCCACTATTGAGACATCTCCCTGAGTCAGGAAGACCCAAAGCATACAGCTCGTGTTGGGAGTCATACGAAGAGGATGCACTGCCCTCTCTGCACTGCAGGCAGAGCACAGGGACTTACCACTGTGGCCCCTGAACACGTCATTGAGTGAAGTTGCAGCCAGCCAGTCACAAAGTGTGGCCTGCAGAATCCCATGGGTCAGGACTCACAGGATTAATCCTAAGAGTGACATTAAAGGGAAACAAGAGTGGCTTCTCTGCCTCAGCTAAGGGGGAGATTAAGACAAAGTCCCCCACAAGAATCTGTACAAGGAGTGCAAAGCAGTCTGAATTATTAGGTCAGGGGGTGAAATGCCACATATGTCCCTGCAAAGGCAAACCCAAGTGAGACAGTGTTCCCGCAGGGACGGTGCCCTGTCTGCACCCACACAGCTGTGGGGAGAGGGGCTGTGGCTCACAGAGGGTCTGGAGGCACAAGAAGATGGGCAGAGCCCAAAACAAGGGAGCCACTGAAGCAGGAAGAGGAGTGATCTGAAGACCAAAATGGATCCATTATGTTTGCAAAGCAGGAAAAAGTGTGGGGCCTGAAAGAAGACAGGCTCTGGGGATCAGGAGGATTCAGAGCTAAGGAAATTTCTTTCCTATCAATACAGATGGCCTTGTTCATTGGTGGAAGACTCCTGCATACACAAGTCCTCTGTCTGCTTCAGTGACCACTGTACTGGTTTCTGACTCGCCCACCCCATGGCTTCTCCCCTGAGTCATTTTTGGAGAGCCACGTTCACAGCTGTCCTAGCTTCTACTGTGTAGTCCCCCCACTTAGCCTTCTTATCCACCCCTGCAGACACCCTGGGCCAGGCGGGGCGGGGGGGTATGACTTCCGGACCTCCTCCACCAGCCTGTCCTCAGTGATCCGCAAGAGTAACGTCCTGATCTCACAGAACATTTGACATCATTTTCCTCCTTTGTATTTTCCATCTGGGCAGCATCTCCAGGATGATTTAGCATCCTCGTTATACTCAGAAGGAAACGAGGACTGCGAGGGTCCAGTGCCCCTGCAAGAGCTTGAACCTGAGCCCAGACCACCCCACCCCAATCCAGGACTCTCCACACCCTTTCCGAAGATCTCTGGCACCACCAGCGCCCCACCCCGTGTGCAGCGCTTTCCATACATTTCCCTGGCATGTTGGTCAGTGTTGGTGCTTGGGTCAGTTTAGCGGGGCTGGCAGAAGTCTAAGAAATATAGATTGAGTCTCGTGTTTCATTTGTCACCACCATTTCAAACTCTCACTACTTGTCATAAGTACTTTTGAACTTTCTAATCCCTTTCAAAGTGTAGCAAATGTAAACATTATAAGAAACTAAGATGAATCACTCAATAAACACTCTCCAAGGCATGTTCAAGTCTGTTAGTGACCATATGGAGTCGTGCGTGGTGGTCTTCAGGGACATGTATATTGGGGAGACTTGGAGAGCACAGAGTGACAGCAATGTCATTTGGGGCTCAGAATTCTATCTGGAAGGGTTACACCTGGTCTATAGCAATCTCTGAGCCAGAGTCCCAGTCAGCTGCAATTCATCAAATTCTTGAATTTCATGCTTCAGATCCATATGCTTCTGTGAAAAGGAAGATACGGAGAATACTGGTTGAAGAATCAAAGACTGCTTATCATTTCTAAATCAGATATCAAACACTACTCTCAGCTTCTGTCTAGTACAGCAAACAATACGTTTTTATTTAATTGTAAAGATACAGCTAAACATTCCTGTCTCACTCCTGCCATCTTTAATGGACCAGAGTGGCTTTTCCAGAAGTTTCCTAACAGCATGGAGCACGTGCCCAGCCCTTGTCATCACTAGACACGGTGGCCTCATCTGTGTGGTTCTGTTTAGCAACTATGGCTTCACACAGTGCTTTGTGATGTGTTACAGCTGAACCCCATCAGTTGTCCCCAGTACAGGCCAAGGAGGAAGGTCAGATCCTCACAACCTGAGTACAAAGTCAAGGAGTGGTGAGGAATCTCTGGCATTTCCTAAACACACAACAGGTATCACGGTTGGAATTTCCACAGTCAAAGCAAAGTAGTGATCCTAAAAACTTGTTTCACCTGAGTGCTAGAGAGAAGAAGAGGGAAAAAGCAGAAGTAATGATTCACATCACAGTCAGAAACCATTTCTGAAGTTGAAGGGGCTGCAAGGGGAAGGTTGAGGTAAGGCAGTGTGTTAGAAGGCTTCTTAGGGGCAGTGGGCACCCTACAGCGCTTCAGTCTAACGTCCTCCACGTGCCGTGGGGTCTGCACTTCCTGCCTCACTCTTTTCCGGCACATGTGCTTTCTAGGTGTGACTTCAGGATTTACATCTTGAACATTGTATGTCTGAAAGGAACAAAAAATAGTTTCTCACAGCTGTAAGGCTATACCACACATGGTGTATTTCTATTCTGGAGAGCTTTGCTGGTAAGCACTGGCCTCACCTGGGGGTAACCCACAGGACCCCATGAGTACAAGGCCCGAAGATTCATACCCAGCCTCAGGTCTTGGTCGGCCAGGCCCAGGGCACATCATCCTGAGCTCATCCCTGCAGATGTTCTGCTACAGTGCAAGAGGTAGGCTTATTGACTTTCAGCCCAAACCTGGCCCCTCAGACCCCCAAGAAGGTCAATCCTGCGCCCAGAAAGCACACAAATTAATTTCGGAAGAAGGGGCAGAGCTTCCTGAGGGCCGCTTTGACCTCCTTGTTTCTCAAAGTATAGATAATAGGGTTCAAGGTGGGGCCCAACATGGTGTACAGCACCCCGGCCAACTTGCTCTTCTCTGCATCATAGCTGGAGACGGGGCTGATGTAGGCATAGAAGACGGCGGTGTAGTACATGCACACCACGATGAGGTGGGAGGAGCAGGTGGAGAAGGCTTTCTGCTTCCCCTCTGCAGTCTGCATCTTCAGGATGCTGGAGATAATGCAGCCGTAGGACACAATGGTCATCAGGAAGTTCAGGATGCCATAGAAGGTGTCTGCCAGGACGATCATGATGCTGTTCACGTAGGTGGAGCTGCAGGAGAGGAGCAGCAGAGGGGGGACCTCACAGAAGAAGTGGGTGATGACATTGGGGCCACAAAATTCCAAGCGCAGCATTAGCCCTGTGTGGATGGCTGTGTTGAGGGCACAGAGCATCCACACACCTGTGGCCAGCAGGCTGCAGAACACCTTGCTCATCATGGTGCTATAATGCAGCGGATGGCAGATGGCAGCATAGCGGTCATAGGCCATGACCGTGAGGAGCAGCAGTTCCGAGGATGCAGCCCATGTGAGGAAGTAAAGCTGGGCCATGCAGCCCCCAAAGGAGATGGTGTTCTGCTCTGACACCAGACCTTGCAGGGCCTTGGGCATGATGGATGAGGTGCAGACGATGTCCATCATACCCAGGTTGAACAGGAAGAAGTACATGGGGGTGCGCAGCCCAGCATTGAGGGCAATGGCCAAGAGAATGAGGATGTTGCCAGTGAGGGCCATGGTATAGAGTGAGAAGAAACAGCCAAATAGGAGCACCTGGTATTCCGGGTGCTCTGAGAAGCCCTGCAGGATAAATTGTGTCACCAGTGTGTGGTTACTCATCATCTTTGGGTTGATCCCTGTTTCTGGGACCTTCTGGTGCATCTCCACCAGCAGCTTCATGTGATTTTTGAGGCTAGAGAGAGGGGTGGGGTCCTGAAGAAGCCTGCTGCCATGCTTCCTTCCTCCCTGACAACATGGCAAGGATGATACCATGAGGATGCACAAATTAAGGCAAAGGCACCAATATCATAGCAGCAAGCAGCATGCACTTCTAGTTCCTAAAAGTAAACACAAGTGGCCAGTGAAAATCAAGGATCTTCAGTCAAAGAAATGAAGAGCAAGCCCATGGCCCACTCCTCATCATCCACCATGGGATGGAGCAGGACAGCGAGGCAGTGTCTGATGTTCCCTCAGGCAGAAAGATGCAAGACTTCTAAACACGAGCTCTCTCTAAGCCAGAATTCTGCTTTCTTTAAAGGGATACTAGGAAATAATTTAAAACATCTTCAAGTTGTCAGAGCCACACCATTTATGACTGAAAATATAAAACAACCTATACTCTGAACAGTTAGTTTCTAATACATATTGGTAAAATAGAATGCATCGTAGTTATCAAAATAGTATGTTCGAAGTGTTTCACTGGTAACTTATTAAATAGACTAAGAAGAACTAAAGGTAATGTGCACAAGAGGACCTCACTTGGGGTTTAAAGGAAAAAGAATCCTGCACATGTTGTGCAAAAAAAAAAAAAACAGTCTGAGCCCTGGGCTAGGTTGTGATTGACTGACCTTCCTTTTGCTCATCTGTGCCTCCTGAGTTTTCTGAACAGTGACCTAGTTCCTGAAAGGCAGGTGTCATATGTATGTCTCCTTCTAACAATTCTCCCAGGACCCTCACTGCTGAGGGCCAGCTCCCAACTCTCTTGTTGGAGCTGCCTCCTCCCAGCCTTGCTGCCAGGGCTTAAAGCTGAGACCAGTGCTGCAGCTTTGCCCAGCTCTCCCACAGGGCGACCCTGACTTTGTTCTTGGACCTCCTCAGCCACGGATGCCCTCCTTCTTGGGTCCCAGATGCAGCCCTACCCCAAGCCCCTGGGGAGGAAGGACCACCCCTCCTGGGTCCCTCGGGGTCCTGGGATGACGTTTGTTCTAGGACTCAGTACACCTGACTCCCTGGTGAGCCTCCCTACCTGTGGACACTGGCCCATTTGTCTCTGGACAGCCTCCTCGGCCCCCAGCCCTGTGCCTGGCACCCACAGGTGTTGGGGAGGTGATGCTACAGAGCAGTCTAGTACGGACATCAGCAGGACCTTTCCATCACTTCTAGGAGGATTAGCTCACACGGTGTGCTGTCAAAGATCAGATCAGCATGACCCAGTCCTTCTTTACGACTCTATTCATTGACAAAATTAAGAAGTTGTTCACTTTTTAATGAAAAGTTCAGTATTTTGTCAAACCTCAAAAAATATATTTACCACTGAAACATTAAAAGGTTTATACAAAATGACCAAATATCACCCACATATTCAGTCATGTAACCCTGGCAAGGTAGAGTGTTTTTCAAAGAAGAGCAAAGAACAGCTGTGACCCAGAGCAGCAAGACAGTTGCACACAGCTGGACCTAGTACCCCAGGCCCCCTGTGCTCAGAGCAAGGACCAGGCAGTGCCATCGTGGTGATAATGAGGTGACCATGGTGGACCTAGCTGCCTTCACAACAAAATGCAACAAAATGACTTAACAGTCCTATTGCTCAGTCTGAGTCTGAGATCTGGAGAAGCGTCACTTCACTTGCTCCTCACCACAGCCAAGTGACTCCTGTCTGTCCCCAGGGACCACTGGGAGGCTGGACCGCTGGGTGAGGCTGCATGGGAACAGAGCTGCTTTGCCCCTGACATCCAGCACATGCTTCTGCATTTCCTGTAACATCCCGGGCTTCAGGTCCCTGACACCTTGGCCATCACAGTCTACACCACAGCTCACAGTTAAGACACCCCACAGTCACCCTGCCACAGCTACCCCTGAGGTGGCAGCCACGTGGGTCCCCAACACTTACAGGTCAGCAGTGGTCAGGTCTGTCACATGGGTACCAAGGACATTGTGAGGCAGGAAACCTTAACCTGCCTCTCTTGACTCTTTGAGGTAGGAGGAAAACCTCTGCTGCATAACGTGGTGGTGGGGGGGGGTGTTGAACAGGTGCTGCACACAAGAGCATTTCCACAGACCCGCACTCAGGGGCAAGTGACCCCAGAATAATTACTCCCTGGCTGTGGTTCCAGGCAGCTGGAAAGTTTCCCCATCACTGGCCAAAGAATCAGGACACAGAGGCCCCTTCCATTGGAATGGCCTTGGTTCCCTTGAACCCCAGAGAGCTTTTCTAGAAATAACAAAGGCTTTTTCCCCCAAGGTTCTCTGGGAACTGGCTTTAACTCTACAAGATTACTACCAAGGATGGGATGGGAAGGAACGTGATTTCAGCTAACAGTGACCAAGCTTAAACCCTGCTTTATTCGGGCAACACAGTGACTCACCTCCTGCGAGGTGACCACATATTGAGACAAAGTTTATTGTTCACATTTACCAACCCTTTTTGTGCTCAAGCTTCCCAGAAAATAAAAATCCATTGCAGATGATTTCTATCCATTTAGAAAAACAATAGTTGCCTTCAAAATCCCTAAAATTAAAAAAATACTTTTCACTGAGCTTTTCCTAAAGATAGATCGAATTTTACATGAAATAGAATATACTGTTTGTGAAATGTTACCTTGGTCCCAATGTGTTGTTCAGTTTCACATATGGAAAATTTTAACTGTTTTAAGGCACTTAATAAAAGAAAACATGACCAGTTCTGCTATTTTTATCTCTAAGGGGATTCAAGATTTTCACAAGCATCGTGTACTCATCCAATGCTCTCCTGTTACATATGAAGGTAGATATTCCTATTGCAAACATATTTCAACAACTGAAAGCTAAAAATCAGAATATGCCAAAATTTCAAACATTCAGCGGTAATCCTGAAAGCCAGTGTGAAGATGACGTTGTCCAACCTGGCTGCTAGGAAAGCAAAGGGCTTCCAAGCTACCCAGTGTTAGGGACAAAGCTCATGTCCTGTCCCCAGGCTCAGGCTCCATCCAGGATTCTTTGCTGTGTAATTTGTCAGTTGCTTCCTTAAACCCAATAAATGTTAAAGAAAAGCCAAGGAAGTGACATACGAATCAACAGCTGATATAATCCTTTTTCAGTTTGAGATTTAAGAGTGCAAGGCCTAAACTCTCAGCCAGTTTTGGCATCCCATTTCCCCTATCATTTTATTCACTGATGGAACAGTACTAATAGCCAGGGAGAAGTAATCAAATATCACTGCTCTAGCTTCACTAACCCAATCCAGCAGGCTTCAGCCCTTCCTGCTTTCCGCATTACCTGATGGAAGGCACCCCCAGAACACACACAGTCACCTTGAGGCAGTCACTGCACCTCCGCGGGGCTGAGAGGTGCCACGTGTGGCCTTCCTCTCTGTCAACCGTGTGTGAGGCTGGGAACACGGTGGCACTGGGGTAGCACTGAGGCAGTGTGCTGTGCACACCAAGACCAGTCCGGATGGACAAAGCTTTCCTTCCTGTATTTAACAAGCTGATCTTGCCAAGTATTTTTTGACTCATTTAGTAAAATGTGTCCTTGCCTGTGGGAGACACCTGGGAGAAAGACAGCCATTACTCTAAGTGAACCCTGAAGGAGCAATTAAGTCAAGTCCCTCTTTGCTGGAGACTTGGCTGCCATGGGTGTTCTACAAAGGCCAGTTCAGTCTTCACTCCACATGTGTGGAAACAGTGGAAGCCCCGGTAGGGTCATGGGTGGCACACTGTGTCCCTGCTCAAAGAGGCTGGGGCAAGGCAACGTAGGCTCAGGTGCTCAGAGCAATGAACCCAGGGAGTCCCAGCACTCCCTGGGACTGGGGGAGCTGCAGGCCAGCAGCTGACATCTGGGAGCTGCTGTCCATGTAGGGCCAGACGCCAGGCAAATGCCCCTCTGCTCCCCTGCACACACCACCCCTGTCCCAGAGCCGGCCCCTTCCTATCCCTCAACAGTCCTTGCCTCTGCCTGGCCGCTGTCCCCCTTCTTTCTCCCTGTCTAAACTGCTAGAAACACGAAAAGAGAAAATAAGGGTGAACTTAATGTTATGTGCATTTTGTCACAATAAAAAGGGAACTTTATATCCAGCAAAATTATCTTTCAAAGATGAGATATATTGCCAGATAACAAGAACTGAGACAATTTATCGGTGGCAAACTCATCCTAAAAGGACTGCTAGTGGGAGCTCTTCAAGCTGAAAGCTGGTAACATCAGACAGTAATGTAAATCCACCCCAAGAAACAACAAAAGCTGCAAAGGTAATTCTGTGGATAATTCCAAGAGCCAATACACTTGGATATTTGTCTCCTTTCCTCACTTAACCTAACAAGTATCTGTATACAACGAGATGTACTCAATTGTATTGTTGTAACTTAACAAGTATTTGTGTACAACTACACGTATCCGATTGTATTGTTGTATTAATAGGCAGGATGTAGCACATTTACATAAGAGCACAAAGGAGTGAATGGGAGGGAAGCTGTACAGTAGGGAACTCACGCCGGCAGAGTTCAAGACAGCAAGGGATGACAAATGAGAAGCTTAAGATGATACTTATTCTACAGGTGTATTTTTTCTCTCAGTCTTCTTTAAAAGATATAAAACTGAATAAAACAATAATTATGACAATCTATTGTCAGGTTTGTACACATGTAATATAACAGTAATAGGACCCAAAAAAAGAGAAAAGAAATAGACCTGTATTTGGATAGTATTGTATATCTCACTAGAAGTAATTGTTATAATAAATCTGAGGTAGACAGTAGTAAGTTCAAAAATATATTGTAAGCCCTAACTCATCAATAACTCACAATAAAGCAAAAGCAAAAAATGGTTAAAGGAATTTAAATGTTAAAAGTTATCTACTTAATACAAAGGAAAGTAGTAAAAGAGGAACAAAAACACGAGGAGCAAGGGCTGTCTTTCCATTTTCTAACATCCTCTTTGATCTCCTTTTTCAGAGTACTAGAGTTTTCATCATACAGGCCTTTCACTTCCGTGGTTAGGTTGATTCCTAGGTATTTAATTTTTTTTAAACTCCTGCAAATGGGATGGTTTTCCTATTTTCTTTTTTGGTGGCTTCATTGTTGGTATACAGAGATACTGTTAATTTTTGTGTGCTGATTTTATATCCTGCTACTTTGCTGATCTTATTAGTTCCAAGAGTCTTCTGCTGGAATTATTTGGGTCTTCCATGTCAAGGATCATGTCATGTGTGAATAGGGATATTCTGACTTCTTTCTTTTACTTCTTTTTCTTATTTGATAGCTCTGGCTGAAGTTTGAATATTGTATCGAACAGGAGTGGTGAGGGTGCACACCCTTGCCTTGTTCCTGATTTTACAGGAAATATTTTCAAGGTTTCCCCATTTAATGTAATATAGGCAGTAAGTTTGTTATAAATTACTTTTATCAGATTGAGATAAGGTCCTTCTCTACCCGTTTTCATCAGTTTTTATTAAAAAAGGATGTGTGATTTTTATCAAAAGCCTTTTCTGCACCTGTTGAGATGATCATGTGATATTGTCCTTGCTTCTGTTTACATGATGAATTATATTTATTGGTTTATATGTGCTGAGCCTTCCTTGCATCTCCAGGATGATGCTGACTTAGTCATGATGTGTGATCTTTTAATGATTTGTTGCATTCTGTTTGCAGGTATGTTGCTGAGGATTTTGACAACTATGTTCATTAAGAAGACTGGCCTGCAGTTTTCCCTTTTTTTGTTAAATTCTTATCCAGTTTTGGTATCAGGGAAATACCAGCTTCCAGAAATGAATTGAGCAGTGTTTCTTCCCTTTCAAATTCATGGAAGAATTTGAAGAGTACTGATGCTAGATCTTCCCTGAAGTTTTGGTAGAATTCTGTGGAGCATCCATTGGGTCCTAGGCTTTTCATGGTTGGTAAAGTTTTTAGTATTGCTTCTAGTCTAGTCAGAATTTTTATATCTTGGTAGAATTTTGGTATTTCATATGTGTATAGGAACTTCTCCATTTCATCTAGGTTCTGCAAATTATTGAGATATAAGTTTTCAAAGTAGTTTCTTATAACCTGAATTTTGGTAGTGTCTGTTGTGATTCCACCTTTTTATGTCTAATTGCATTAGTTTGCCTAAGAATTTACCAATCTTATTTATCTTTTCAAAGAATCAACTCAGATTCATTGATCTTTTGTACTACTTTTTCTCTCAAATTCATTCATTTTCATTCTGATCTTTATAATTCCTTACTTTTACTACTTTTAGATTTAGTCTGTTCTTGTTTTTCTCAGACTTTAAGATACATCACTAAGTTTTGGGGATTGTGCTATTTTTTAATATTAGCATTCACAGCTATAAGCTTCCCTCTTAGAACTGCTCGTTGGATGGACACTTTAAATGGGTGAGCTGTATGGCATGCTGCTAATTACAATTCCTTAAAGCTTTGAAAAAGGAAGCACTGATCTACTTCAAGTAAGGCAATGAGTTGATTTGCTCTGCCTAGAGGTAGAGAAATTAGGTAGGAAACTGTTGTTCTAACCCATACAGAAGCTGCAGAGAGCCTGAACTAGGGCAAAGATAGAAGAGACAAGATGTAGAGAAGTTTGGGAAATGATCTTGCAGTGGCGAAGTTTTTATGAAACAAATAGTCCATGAGTATAAGTTCGGTCCTTGCACACGTAACAAAAGTCTCAGAATGTTCATGCACCACTTCTAGTTTCCTGTCCTAGGAAAAACTTTAAATGTTTTATGTACGAATGATATACAGAATTATTTGAGTGAAAACAAGCTAAATATCCAATAATAGTGGACAAATTGAGGAAATGGTGGCATATCCATATACGTAAACATTCTGCAGTTAAAATACATTAAATTAAATTACATAGGAAAGTGTATGCTGTGGCATTAAGGAAAATGGGAATATGGCCCGAAATCGCAGATAAAATCTACTATTAATGTGCAAAACTTCTGCAAAACATGGCACTTTTTATATGTGTTAGGTATTTTGTTTGTGTCAAGCCTTTCTTTTCTACATTTTCCAAAATGATAGTTCATACTTTTGTCAGAAATACTACTGGATGGTATTTATTTTTTTAAAAATCGCCAGTTAGGGGCCGGGGATTTAGCTCAGTGGTTCTGCTTCCTGCCTCACAAGGTCAAGGTCCTGAGTTCGATCCCTGTACCAAAAATAAAATAAAAATAAAAATAGCCAGTTAATTCTTGGACTTGAAGGGCAACTCCACAGATACACACTGCCAGGTAGGGGTTCCCTGGAGCAAAGGGCCCTGGCAGGGCTGGGCAGCCAGCAGCCTGGCACCCCACGCCCTTTCCGAGCCAGTATCTGGGCCCCAGCCCTCCCCGCCTGCAGCTCCAGGACCTTGGCGCCCCCCCTGGATGGACACAGGCCTCATGATGAGCCCTGTCTCTCCCTGTGGCGGTGGGAGGACTGGCGGGACCCGGGTCTCCGAAATGGGGTGCTTGTCTTGGCCTCCGCCGGTGCCCGAACTGGGTCAGAGCAGGTGACCCCCTACACCCCCCGCCTCGCGAGTGCTGCGCGCACTGTGCCCAGCTCCACACAGTGACTCTCGGGGCGACGCCCAGGCCAGGGGATCAGCACCGAACGTGGAACTCGGGTCCGCCCGTTTGCCCGCCACCCCGCCTCCGCGCCTCAGACAGCCAGGCCGCCTGGTCCGGGGTGGGGTGGCCGGCCAGCGCGGATTCGCCCCTTTTGGCGAACCTGACCCGACCAGAACCCGAACCCCAACTCGAACCCCCACGCCAAGCCTCCTCCCCATCCCGCCCCCCACCGCCTGGAAGCTGGCTGCGAGGAAGGGGCAGCTCCGGGTGGCGTGGGATGGGGCTCCCCGCAGGAGCCCCGCTCAAAGGCCCTGGGTGGGCAGCCGTCTGGGCTGATCCTCCTGGGAGCCCCCCCCCCGGAGTCGGTGGGGAAAGCTGAGGCAGGCAGATGCAGGGAAGCAAGGAGAGGAGACGGACTGCAGGAAGGAAGTCTGAACGGTGGCGAGGTGGCCCGGTCAGTGCCAAGGCCGCAAGGACAAAGACAGAGGCACACGGAGGAGGCAGGACGCGGGATCGGAGCCGCGGGAGCCGCCACACTAGCACTGGGATAGGGTGTCAGTCGGGGAGGTGGCCAGGGGCGTGGCCGGGGTCACAGATGGGCGGGGCTGGAGGAGCACAAGTGGTTTGCGGTTAGGGGCAGGGCTTGGGCAGGGACTTGTGTTGGGGCGCGGGTGGGGCTGTTAGGGGCGGGGCCCGCGGTGGGAGGGTCGCGGCCCAGCAGGTTCCGAGGACTGGGGGACTTGGCGCTGAGATCCCCGCGCCCCGCGCCCCGCCATGCCGTCTTACACGGTGACCGTGGCCACCGGTAGCCAGTGGTTCGCCGGCACGGACGACTACATCTACCTAAGCCTCGTGGGCTCCGCAGGCTGCAGCGAGAAGCACCTGCTGGACAAGGCCTTCTATAACGACTTCGAGCGAGGCGCGGTGAGTACGGGATCTTCGAAATAAGACTGAGATCTGCGGACCGGAAGGGGACGGGACCTGCGGACGTGGGGGAGCGGGGTCAGGCAGTGACACCGCGCACCTTCGCCATCTACGAAGCGCGCCCTCTCAGTCTCATCTTGGGGACTTGGAGCCAACGCTGCAGGTCATGACCATGCCCGCGCGGAAGGCGGAAGCCATAGAGTAGAGGACAGTCTGGGGAGGGGGCGCTGAGTCCTGGGCCTGGTGACACAGACAACGCAAGGGGAGTGCAACAGAGTCCACGGCTCCATTCCACCCTGGCTTGCACATGGGCGCACTCAGTCCTTTCTCTGGCCTCAGTTGTAGGATCGATGATCGATGGCTGGTTCAGCCTTGTCTGGTAACGCCTTGTCTGGTAACTAAGGCAAGGGGGAGCGCTGTCCCCTCTGGTGCCTGGAGTGGCTGATGTCTTTTGTGCTCAGGATGGACCCCAAAGGACTTCAAAGGAAGGGAAGAGCAAACCCCGGCAAATCAGGCCTGGAGATGAGATGGCGGGGGGGGGGGGGGGGGGGGGGGCTGGAGCCCTCAGCCCCTCCCAGCAGTAGGCACACAGGGAGGAGGAAGGGGGCCTCCTCCCTCACTGCTCCCCAGTAGAGACCAGAGCCAGGCACTGGGGAGCCAGGGCCCCACCTTCACCCACCCATGCACCTCACACCATGGGGCTGTGGTGTCTGCAAGGGAGGGAGCTGGTTTCGCAGCTGCTCTTGATGCTGAGGGCGCAGATCCCAGCCCATGGCTTTCTCCATGGTGTGGGCCAGTGCGGGGTTCAGCATCTCTCCCAGCACCTGATGCACAGGAAGTGCTCAGGAAATGACTACACCCATGTCCAAGCACACAGGTGCTCAGGGAATATCCCTTCCACTGTGCCCAGCTTCTGAATCTGACTAGAAAGATGCAGTCTTTACCAGCTGCCTTCTGACTATGCAGTTCATTATTAGTGAACCCATATAAAATTGCTTAGAATTCACGATTTGTGACCAATGCCACTGGCAGTTTGGTGTTTCCGCTGAATATTTCTTGGATAAAATCTATGAAGTGTGTTTCAGGTCTGCAGAGCCTACAGTAAGGACATAACAGTCTACTGCTGTAGATTCCACCTCCCAGGGGGCTTGATCCTTCCCCACAGCTGGAAGCCTCAGTCCCCTGACCTGGGACATGGCCAAGCTCAGAGGATGTTCACCTGGCTTGTGTGCCCCTCAGGAAAGCATAGCCATGACCTTGGTCACTTGGTCTCCTCAATCGGGGAGCTGGCCCTGAAGGCCACGGTGCATTGGAGTAATATGTCACCGTCTGGGAGGATGATGCCATCTGCCATCTCCAAATGAACACCTTCATTATGTCCATTTGTTCATGGATTTCCCAACACCCAGGAGAGGAGGAAGAGGACAGGCCATTTCCCCTTTCTAAGAGGACCCTGCAGGCCCTGTTCTCTTCCACACACCGTGACATTCTAGAGCCACAGCCCATCAGTGTGCAGCTGGGGGACCTCGGATGGGTCCTTCAGGAGATGGGGAGGGCAGGGGGGAAACATGGGTCACTGGGTGGACAGTGGCCTCTGTCCTGCCGTGCTCCCTTCTCTCTGTCCCCCCACCCTGAGGAGTCATTTAAATGACATTGGGATTAAACTCCTCATCAGGATCCCAGAGGCAAATTCCTGGAAAGATTTGCATGTCACATTTCTCTTGGGCTGATTCAGGAGGGGTTCCATGCCACCAGGTGGGGGCCAGTTGGGTGTGAAAGGCCTTTGGAAAATGAGTTTTTGAGAAAGTTCCTGTTGATGCAAAGTTACCCCATGCTGGTCTTGCACAGCCTAGAGCTACTTCCTCTTCTCGGGACAGTGTGTCTGCAGACAATCCGTCCCTTTTGGGCAAGGGAAGAGAGCCTGGAGGAAGCCCGGCAAGGAGATAAAGCTTCGCTTCCCACTTGGGAGAGTGTTTGCAGTCGCTTCCACTCAGCACTGTACAGCAAAAGCCATGAAGGCGATTTCTACCTGCTGATCCCATCTTTTCAGGCTGTGGGCGGTCAGCACCTCCCTCCCTCAGTGCACAGTTTGGTCCAATAATGGACAGAACTGGTTTTCTTCCCTTCTTTCATTTACAACAAACTGAGGTACAAATCCTAGATTATTCTCATCCTGCACAGTGGCTCAGAAGGGCTGGGAAGGAGTCCTTTGCCATGGCTCCTCCTGTAAGTGGCACAAGGTCGCTGGTTCCCTCCCTGCTTAGGAGAAGCCAGGTCTCACGCACAATTGCCTCTGCCCAGCAGCTGGCTGACTCCAAGCACATCTGACAAATTGCTTTGCTCCTTAACTCCGTAAATGGAAAGGGGTCCGCGTCAGATGGGGTGACTTACTGATCCAGAGACTTCTGGGAAGCCTTGGTCAGCCCATTTCACACCAAGACGGTGCAGTGAGGAAAGCCCAGGGAGTGCTGTGCCCAAGCGTGTGAGGCCCTGGCTCCATCCCCGGTCCTGATGAAGAGAGGAAGGAAGTGGGAGATAGACATTTAATACATGATTCTTGGACATACTCAGGAAGTATGAGTCACTCTGATGATAGCGCTTCTCACGGACATCCAGTGAATATTCTTAGATTCATGAAGGATAAATTCTAGAATATCTCCTTCTCAGGAAGAAAACTGTGTGTGTGGAGAGTAAATCCTTCTTCCTCGAGGCCCTCAGGCTTGCTCTGTGTCCCTGCCCCACCTCCTCCCCACACTCTGGCCCCCTCTTCCTGAGTCCCTGTCTTCCCCATGTCCTCCAGCCTCCCTGCCTGCCCCACCCTTGTTCCCTCTGCCTCTACCTCCGTCCCACATTGTCCTATCTGCCCCTAAGTCTCCCCAGCCACTGCCCTCTCCCCCTCTCTGCCCCCCCCCCGCTCCCCTCTCTGTGCCCCAGGCTCTTTTGTCTGCCTCCCAGTCTCCCTCTCTTGAGTTCCCCCTCCAGACAAGTGGCCCAGGTCCTTGATCCATGGAGACTCCCTCTCCCTGTCCCTGGGCTGAGACCCACGAGTGAACAAATGCCCTTCTTTAAAACTCGATCCAAAAGTCAGATGGAAAAGATTGACCAACACTTTGCTGAGATGCAGCCAGAAGCCACACAGCCACGGGTGGCATGTGTGACAGTGGCCTGTAGGGTGATGGTGGGGCAGAGAACTATGTCCCCTGTATTGTTGCTGTGCCTATTCAGATGTGCTTAGATCCATGAGCACTTGCCCTGCGCCCACAGTACTGGCATAGCAGCTTGCTGCCCATGTGTGGCTGGGACAGCAGGTGGCCACACTGGATAGGCTTGCACAGTGCTTGCCATGATGTTCCCACAGCGGCAACATCACCTTACCATGTCCCTGTTCCTTGGCCACCACTGGTGACTGAATCCCAGAGCTCTAGGCCCACAGTCCAGTGCAGAGTTGAAAGGAGCAAGCACACTGACGCCAGCCCTTCTGGACCCGAGTCCGGTGATGCCCATACCCAGGTCACCCCAGCACCTCACTTCTGCCCCAGGACCTGTGTGTTGGGCCATCCACCCCCCAGTGAAGTCTTGCTGTGGGATCTTGCTCCCAAGGCACCCTGCATCTGAAATGCCCCCATGCCTCCTCTCTCGCCGCTGTCCCCGACTCCCTCACCCCTGAGTCAGGCCTGTCCCCGAGAGCAGCCTGAGCCTCCGCGTTTCTCCAAAGGCCTCATGGTACCCTGTCTTGCACTTGGTCCAGGGCCACGCCAGGCCTTCTGCCCTCAGCCCAGGGCCTCTCTGAAGACGTAGCCACCAAGATGGGATGGGACCTCACACAGGTGCTGGTTCCAGTCACGGGGTGGCAATTCCTCCTGGACCCCATAGCTGCCCGACCTCCCTGAGCCTCAGATTCTGTCTGGAAATGGGTTGAGTGTTCACTGAGCACCTAACGTGGGCTATGCCCTGCCTATCGTGTCCTCCACACAGAATTCTCTGTCACAGGACACATGCACGGCATCAGCCCAGAGAGGAAGCAGAGGCCCGTGTTTGCTGTCTGACTGTGGCCCCGGCATCTTCCTGGAGGAGGCCTTCCTCTGTCCTGGGGTTCAGGGCCACAGACCCCACACTCTGTTCCTCAGACTTCCCAACTTGGGCCCCTGCTGTCCCTCCAGGCCTGAGCTGGGCCAGACATACCAGCCTGTGTCCTGGTGCCGCCCTGGGGAGACATCCATGGCAGAGCAAGGCCCTGAAGGTCCAGTGACTTCACCTGGGGGGTGCTACAGGGGACCTGGGGTTACACCACAGAGGGCTAAAGGGGCACCCTGATGTCCCTTCTGTCAGAAAAGCGACTCTCTCTCTTCCTTGTGGGCCACCACCACCAGACAGACAGCTGCCCCCTTTGCCCTCCCTGAGAGAGGCCCCCCCAAGGCCTTCCTACAACTGTTGCTTTGGAAAGGGTGCTGTGTCCCTAGCTTTCCTGGCCTCAATTCCAGACTCCCCCCCACCCAGGATCCCCAGGAAAGCCACTTCCCTTGCAGCAGCTGTGGTGCCGCCTGCTCTTGGGTACTGACCACATGCTGACTTCCCTCAGCCTGCCCACCCAGAGGGCAGCCCTTCTGCACCCACACAGGAACTCCCAGCAGGCCCTGAGCAAGGGTTTGGGCACACACCGGCCAGGATCCCCTCTGCACACAACCTTGGCTACGCTGCAGAGCACAGAAACGCATGTGCATGGCGGTGGGCCCCTGGCTCCCCTGTGCCCAGGTAGAGTGGGCCGATGGCCCAGGACCCTCTGCTCTGGTGAGTGAGGACCATGCAGCCAGAGCTGCCCAGACATCCAGTCACTTCAACTTCACAGCGGTCCTGCCAGCTAGGTGTTATCTCTCTTGAAAGATAAAGAAACAGCCCTAAAGGATGAGGCACCTGGCCCAGACTCGGCCATCACTTTGGAGCCAGGATGGAACTCAGAGCCTAGAACCCCAGGGCTAGCTTGTGCCTCTAGCCACCCCACCTTCCATTCCTCCTTGGGCTGAAGTCTCTGCAGATCCAGTACCAGGACCATCCTGTCCTCACGCTACTCTTCTGACCAACCCCAAGCACCTGGCTATTGTGTTGGGTTCTTGCACAGCCCCATTTCCCTCCTTTCTCACTCTGGAAGTGGCCCCCAGGAGACAAGACAGCCCTTCCTCTTCCACGCCCTGTCTCCTAGCCCTGTACCCTGGGCCCATGGGCTCCTCCCTGGGCTCCACCTACAGCACAGACAGGGCTCTGTCTGAGGTTCTCAGGCCTGGCTCAGTGCGCTGTCTGTGCAGCCTCTCTGGTGGCTCCTGTTCTCTTGCACAACAGGAGCTCTTTCTCAGAGGTGACAATAAGACCTGTTCCCTCCCTTCAGGGACAGAGGCTCCTATACTTGCTAAAAGACCAGGACGTGTCATTCAAGGACTGGCCTGGCTCCTGTTCTCGGGGACTGTCCCTAACTGAGGACCTGAGCCCAGTCCACAGGGCCAGGGGAGGGAGCTTCTGCTTTTGACCACAGCGTCTGGCCAGGGCTACAGCATCTGGCCTGGGCCACAGCCACCACATGCCAGCTGCTCTGTGTGCTCATAGCCCAGAGGTCTGCAGAATCCCCAACTTCCCTGTGCTCTTGGGAAGCCACCCAGAGTTCTGCTAGCAGCCGGAGGGACAGGAAGGGCTGGGGACAGTGGGTCACATGAGAATGAACACCCCAGCCATCCCCCCAGAATTCTGGGTTCTGCAGCCCGGGGAAAGGGTCAGGGAAACCCAATCTGGGCAATGCCAGATTGCTGGTCACTGAGGCCAGCACAGTGCTTGAGCCCCACCTGTCTCCCATCTGCCCCCAGCTGCTGCACACCATCAATGCAGAAGCTGGGACACTGCTGCCAAGTCCACCAGTGCCCTGGGGCTGGGGGCAGGAGTCCACCATGCCCAGGGAGCCCAGCAGCTCAGTCTCAGGGACCTGGGGAGCAGCACTACCTATAGCCCAGGGTGCCACCTTCCAGTGGCAAGGTGGCTGCAGCCTAATAGGAGATGGTCTGTTTGTTCTTGGTATCTGCCTGTGCCTGTGAATTGGGCCGGGCCACCTGCCTATCTCTGAGCCCCATCTGTCCTCCCTCCCTGGCCCTGTTGAGAGCTGGAGAACTGCAAAGGACCCTCACCACCCCAGCCAAAGCCTCAGGGAAGCCAAACACACTCCCAGATCACCAGCGTCCATTTAAACAGACACAGGGCCCTCTGTTGCCCCCCAGAAGCACACAGTCTTACAGCAGCAGGCACCAGGTGAACATCATGGCCAAATGAACTGAGAGGTTCCCTCTGAGCTGGGCTCATTAAGAATCTTGGCTAAAGGTCTGCGATCAACTGAGATATCTGGGACAAATGAATGAATTTAAGAATTGTGGCATGTAAATAGGCACACACACAGTGAGATACCAGTCTGCTGCGAAAAGAATGGAATCCTGTCATCTGTGGCAACATGAATGAGCCTGGAGGACGTTATGCTACGTGAAGCCAACCGAGCACAGACAGACAAGTGCTGTGCATTCTTGCTCCCATGTGAAGCCAGACAATGGGTTCCCTGGAAGTGGGAGGAGAATTCTGGTCACTGGAAGCTGGGAAGGGGGAACGTGGGCTGCAGCGTGGGTGCCAGAGTGCAGAGGGGAGAGAGGAGTTCTGATGTTCTGCTTGGCACAGCAAGGTGACTTTTGTTAATAATAAATCATTATATTTTCACAAATCTCAAGGAGGATTTTGAATTTTTCTAAGAAAAGTAAATGTTTGAGGTGATGGAAATGGAATTACCTGGTTTGATCATGGCATATTGTATACACACATGGAAATGTCACACCACATTGCATTTATGTGCAATGCCTCTGAATCAGTTAAATATTTTTTTAAAGAATCTCGGCTAAGGGCCAGGGATTTAACTCAGTGGTTCCGGCACCTGCCTCACAAGTGCAAGGTCCCAAGTTGGATCCCCAATACCAAAAAAAACAAAAAACAACAAAAAAAATCAAAGAATCTTAGCTAAGGGCCGGAGATTTAGCTCAGTGGTTTCACCACCTGCTGTGCAAGCGCAAGGATCCAAGTTCAATCCCCGGTACCAAAAAAAAAAAGAACCTTGTCTAAATGAACCATTGGGAAGGTAAAATTTTACCTCTGCCTATTTTCTGGTGGGCCTGAGAATTTAGTTGACCTAAATTATTAGCAGATGATGTACAGATTTATTCAGTACAAGCTGTACACAGCTCAGGGCCCTCAAAAGGAAACTACCCAAAATGAAAACACAGCAAAAGCCAATTCCAAGTGGTCAGGAGCTGTGGTCAGGAAGGAGCTGAGTAGCGGGGTGATGCATGGAGGAGGGACCCAGAGGAGAAGGCCAGGCTAACAGGATCACTTCTGCACCCACCCCAGTGAAGGGCTGCTGCTACCCTCGGCATGGGGAGATGCCTTCCCGGGGGTCCAGAACCTTACATCACCATTATTAGTGCCCCTGACTCGGGATGCTCAATCTACAGAGCCCCTGTTAGGGTGGCACATTCTTAACACCTCTGAGATCAGGCTCGGGGACCCCCACGGCTGACGGCTCTGTCCTCCTGCCCAGGTTGATTCCTACGACATCACCGTGGATGAGGAACTGGGCGAGATCCATCTGGTCAAAATTGAGAAGCGCAAGTACTGGCTGCATGATGACTGGTACCTGAAGTATGTGACGCTGAAGACGCCCCACGGGGATTACGTGGAGTTCCCCTGCTACCGCTGGATCACGGGTGACAGCGAGATCGTGCTGCGGGATGGTCGAGGTGAGCTCAGGACCAAGCCAGAGGCAGTCCCCTGGGATGTCCTGGGCCTGAGGCTCCCCAAGAGCAGGCACCTGCTCTGTGCCGTGATGCACCTGCGGGAGGCACCATCATCCAGTACTGATTAGCCCAGGCTGGAGAAGTGGCCTCAGGACCAGCTGTGTCCTCCTGTGCCCCCACAGCCCTATCACGGGGGTGACTAGGGTCCCTAGTAGCTGTACCTGTTGACCATACCCCTGAGTGGGCAGCCGTCCAGGTCCCATTCCAGCTTACAGACTGTGGGTTACAGCAGGGCTAGGGGCTTTGGGCCCTCTGTAGGCCTGGAGAGGGCAGGACTGGACAAGGAGTCCCCAGGATACCCACTGTGAGGGACCACAGCAAGCCTAGGGTTCACAGGCACCAGCTCTTAAGCCAAGGGACTCATGGTTTGCTGAAGAGAGAAGAACTCAAACTCCTGCCCCTCCCCAGGAAGACCCTCAGAGGTGCAGGTCCTGACTGGCCCTTCCTGGGATGTCATTGTCTGCAGCTGGCCTGGGGAAGAGGTTTAGAGAGAGAAACAGCTGCTTTTCCCCTCATCCATGGGTGACCACCAGCCTCCTAGTGTGCACAAATCACATCTGTGCCTCCCTCCAGCTGCCCCAAACCTAAAATGACCCATTTGGGCGTGCCAGGAATGAGGAGCCAGACACTGCTTCTGCTAAGGACAGCACTGACCACTTCCCATTGGTGTGGCTCCGCTGGCTCATTTGTTCCTCAGGGAAGCCGAGGTGCAGGTGAGATGAGACAATCATTACCCACTTTTTGATGAGAAAACTGCACAGAGGAGGAAAGTTCTTCTCTAGCTGGTGTCCTTCCACCATCACGCCATGCCCCTAGATTTCTGATGTGGGAGTTGACTTAAGAAACTCAGTTTCAGTGTTTCTCAACTAGATGTCTAGGACTAGGAGAATTTTTCATCCCTAAACCTCAGGGCAGGAAAAACTCACAAAGTTCACTTTACCTCAGGCAGCCAGTTAGAAAAGTATTTTCCCATGTGAAAAGAAATCTTTTTTTTTGAAAGGAAGGGTACATTCATTGTGTATATCCTTGTTTATCTTGCTGAATGTGTACTTATCAATGCAAGGGGTTTTTCTGGTGCAGGTAGGGAGGCACTGGGATCCAGTCAAGGCCTTGCTCATGCTGGGTGAGTGCTGGACCACTGAGCGACTTCTCTAGCACTCACAGCAGCTGTTTAATCACACTCCTCTCTGAGACACCCACTTGGCAATGCACAGGGAAATGCCGTTTTGTTCTCTTGTGGAACGCAGGTAGTGAGCAAGATAAATGGAGGATGATATTGGAACTGTGCAGAGAGAGGCATGGACTGTTGACAAGGACATTGCAGCCAAGAGCTGATTCTCATGCTGGCCCTTCCCATACCACTCCATCCCTGAGACCTGCTTCATGGGTCCTCACAGTGCCCACCCCACTGTACATCAAAGGCTGTGTAAGAGTCCTGTACTGTAATTAAGACAAAACTTGTGGAATTTGACACAACTCAGGACTTTCCTAAAGTATGAGCATGGAACCTTGTTTTCTTTTCTTTCTTTTTTTTTGGTACTGGGGATCAAACTCAGGCCCTTGTGCTTGTGAGGCAGGTGGCAGAAACACTGAGCTAAATCCCCAGCCCAAAGCCATATTTTGTCTATTTGTTTTGGGGTTTTTTTGGTGTGAGGGATCAAACTCGAGACCTTGCGCTTTCAAAGCAGACGGGCAAACCACTGAGCTAAACCCCCCGGGCAATTTTTAATTATGTGAATTGCTGGGGGTTTTTGTTTTTGTTTTTGTTTCTTTTTTTGGTACGTGGGATCAAACTCAGGACCTTCTGTTTTCAAGGCAGGCAGTGGAACCTGTTTTCTACCATTGTTTAAAACAAGCTCAGGGACCCCATGTGTTGCAGGACACTCTAAGCAATGTCTTAAAGTGTACATTATGTAGAAAAGCTGCATCTCTTAAAACACTGGCTCAGTTTTTCATGGTTTCTCTTGAACATATAATCAAATCACCCTTTTCACATTGTATTAACCTCTTTTGTTCTAAAGGAAAATGAAGCACTATGGTTTTGTGTGTGTGTGTGTGTGTGTGTGTGTTTTACACTTTGATCTTTCTCAAAAGACATTATTTTCAACAAAGGGGAAATCTATGATATGCTCAGTTTTATTTACTGTCAATTTTATTTGCTGCTAATTACTGTCAATTTCTTAGAAAGGCTTGACTTTGTTTCTTTTCATTATGTAATACACCTAACAAAAACATAGATAGATGGCATGCCTCTAATCTTTGCCTTGGGTTTGGGATTAGAGAGGGGTGTTGGAAACATGTTTGCTTATTTCTCTGTTCCCTTCCTAATGTAGCCCTCCCTCTCAGTATTGTTGTTTACCACCCAGGTGTTAATGAGATCACTTATTCATATATATTAATCCAAGAAATATTTGTTTTCTTTTTTTTTTTGGAGGCAACAATGCCATTCTTAAACTTACATTTTAAATACAAAAGCACTGTTCTTCCAGGAACTCACCACATACACACAAGCCATTGATGTACTGTTGCCTTTTAAATCCATGAACTAAAATTGATTACTAGTTTGTATAAGTAATGGGCCAAATGTGCCATCCAAGACACACCTATGTTATTCTGAGTGCACAAAGGACCTGGACTGAGCTAAAAAGTATTTAAAATTAAAATGTAAACAAAACAACTTACAAAGTTTAGAATTTTTTTTTTTGGTACCAGGGATTGAACTCAGGACCCTGCCCTTGCAAGGCAGGTGGCAGAACCACTGAGCTACATCCCTGGCCCCAAAGTTTAGAATTAAAGGCAGCCTTTTACCCAGATTTCTCACCAGTCAATCAAATGTGGGTCATGAACTGTTCATAAGTGATTCATATTTGGACTTCCAGTTTACAGCCTAAAGATTGAAATACGTGCTCTGAACTCCTGATTTTCAAAATAACTGAATGAGCCTGTGTGCTCCCTGCGCCCCAGTTTAATTTTAAATGAAGAGCAGGAATGTCCTAAACATGACTGACTTGGGTCAAGCACTGGGTTAAACTGGAGAAAATTGAATCACCCCATCCCAATCCATGAGGAAAGGACTGCCTCTGTGTGTGTGCACATATATACACAGGCACACAGATAGGGATATACATAGGTAGATATAGATGCATATATCTCAAAAAAAGGCAGTAACAAAAATATCAAACTATGCTTGCATTGTGGCAGAATAAGACAGTGTTAAAGTGAAGGAGGGAAATGATTAAGATCTATTACAGATTTAAATGACTATGATACTAGCTTAACTTTTACCAAACTTGCCTGTAACTCCTCTCCCAACGGACAAACTTCTTGTAAGATGAAGAAGTTCTCCTTACACAAAATGCTTTGTGTTCACATCAATCTGTACTATTCAGAACGAAACCAGTTCTGCTGGCAGAGATTGTAGGTTTGCAAGGACATTTAAGCTTTCATTAAACTGGAAAGCAATCAAGTCTTTATGTCTACAAATTATACATTTAATAGTTCCACAAATTTGGCAAAGCTCGCGATGACATCTAGGATGTTTTCACCAAATTGTAGACATAAATATGGAAATCATCATCAAACTTGATGAACTAGGTGGATGGTTTGCCTTCTACTTGATGAATGACCATGCCAGTCCGTTTCGAGCCATCTTCTTTGGCATATTCCACTTGTTTGCCTACCAGTCTGTCCACAGCTTCTCCTGGCTCCCTTTCTGCTGGAGGTGAATCATTAGAATCGGCCATGATGCGAAGGTGGCCCTCTTTGTAATCATCTAGGAGCTGGTACATGTACAAGACAGGGTCTTTCTCATACATGATGTAAAACCATGAGTTCATGACAGGTGCCCATGCTAAGACCATTCCCCTCCATTCATCTTTAGAGCCATCCTCTGTCTCGAACATATGTTCCACCACTTTACCAATCATTGTGTCTGCTAAGTGTGCATCTCTAATTCAAGATGTTGCGACTCTATCGGGGAGGACTTCGAGTGCAGAAACTCTTTCATCTTTATTAAGTTCTAGTCCATAAACACAGTCAAATCCATCATACTTTATAAGAGAGAAAGAAGAACTTATGGGCACCTGGTCCAGGACAGTGCCCTTCCACTGGGTGATAGGGCCATTGCCCTCTCTCCATCCATGCTGGATCCTGCAGCCTATGACGTTCTGTGGGGGCTGGGACACAGGCTTGCTTGGCCCCACACTGCTCCCATGCTTTTTGTGGGATGTCCTCTTCTTCATCATGTTTGCAGACACTCCAGCATGGCCTGCATCAGCTCTGGACTGCTGGCCAGGTGACTTTCTGAATGGGGTCTTCATTCATCTGTATTTAAGTGAGCAGCAGAGCCGCTGCACTAGGGTGAAAATTCAGTGTTCTCCAATTTGATACTTTCCACAAAACGTCAGGGTTCTTGCTAATCCACCATGCAAGTGTCTCTTTTACAAGCTCAGCAAAACCATATGGAACCAGAAGCAGTCTGCAGGCCACCGAGGTCTGCCCTGGCTTGCTCATGCTCCTGCCAGCCCAGCCCAGCCAGCCAGCGCCTCCCCGCCCCACCCCACCCCACCCCCGGCGTCACAGCGCACTCGCACTGCGGCCACGGAACTGCGACGGCCTCCTACTTGCTCTGTTCCATGCACTATTCTAACATCAAGGTTTCATGGCTGCATAAGGCTGACAAGCTTGTCAATTTACAACCTCCTGGGGGCAGATAACAGATGAACATGCAAATAAGTTAACAACAGTGCCTCAGACACAGGCTAAGTGCTGTGATCATGGAGCCACAGGGCTTTTATCTCCCAGATTGGTGGGCTTAGAGGGCTTCTTTATGGAAGTGGCTTCAGTGGAGAACTAAGTGGGGAGGAGCCAGCTGATTTCTCTGGATCCAGCTGAGTGCGGAGGGCACTAGAGAAGTCTGGAGTACTCTGTTTCCATAGATTTGATTTTCAGGGGTAAAAGAGGTTTTCCATTTTTAGCTTGGCATGCCTCATCTAGTACTGGGGTTTCTGGATTTAGGTATATGCTTTGTCTCACCAAGTTAAATTTCACAACTCAGATAGTTCCCTTACACTGGGAGTTTGTATTCTCAGGGAGGCCTGCTGTTTGCCAAGTGGGGCACTGAAGCTCCTCTCTGTTTCTGCTGTGTTGATGCTTTCGAAGCCCTCCTGAAGAACAGTATTTCTGTGTGGTTTGCATTTGAACTTTAAAAATTAGAGCAGTTTCAGTGACCAGATGCCGTCATTATATACTAGTTAATTTACACGAATGTCGGTAGTTCAGATGCAAGACTAGTCTTCTCCCGGCTCAGACCCAACCGTATTTGGCTCTACAAGTCCCACACTTTGTTTGGCAGGTCAGGACGATTAACTAGCTTTTATCTGTCTAAGTTAATTTCCTTTTAGGTGAAACACTAGTTTTGTTTGTCTTTAGAAATAAGAAATCTCAAGTTGAATGCTCACTGAATTTATGGATTTAATAACAAAGTGAATTGTAAAATTCCTATAACATACATTTTGAGGATAAACAGAGCAAATACCTAGCTCACTTTTAAAGTTTAACATTACTTTTTTTTTTTTTTAAGACAGGCAGGAGAAAGACCTTATTCACTAATTGCTTAACAACAGGCTGCAGAGAAATCTTTCTTATTTACCATGTAGCATCCTGGCTGCGAGGTAAAATTTTAATGGCATCTGAACCGTCCTCTCATCCCAGTGAACCCAACCCTACCAGCCAGGAGCAGAAGTCTTATGAAGAGGTAGAGGAAGATATCATAGCCTGGTTTTCTGTTTCAATGGAGTTTGGAAACTGTCTTTGACCTGAAACATGGGCAGAGTTCAAATCCATTCCATATTGTGTTAGGTTGCTGGTCTCCCTTTTCTGAAAGACTCCTGACTGTGTCCTCTCTGCTCAGAGGCTGTGGAGGTGACTGTTGTTCTCACACAGGGAGGCTACAGTATGGAAAGTGGCTGCTTGGATTCTGGGGGTCGCTTGCCCTGTATGCAGGGCCAGGCCCAGGTGGGCAGAGGCTTTTGGGAAGCTGATGAGGGAAAAAGTAGGGAGTATCAGTTTCAACAAGAATTCTTTCTAATGGGATCTTTGTGAGAGCTTCTCAGGCCCACCAGTCAGAGGTGTAAGTTGGGACTGCTGTGAAGCCCATGGACAAGCTGGGGCTGTGCTTCAACAGGACCAATGACCAAGTGACTGCCAGCAAGCAGTCCCTGTGGATCTTGTAATCAGGGGGTACAGGCTTGTTCGTGGTGTCTAGTAGGCTTTTACTGGCATCTTGGGAGTGGATCCCTGGTGGCTTCTTGAGAGATGTGGCCAGCTGCAGTTGTCTTCAAATATCTTGAACTGCTCCAGGGCAGGTGTGGTGCACTTGTAAGAGTGATCCAAGCCCTATTCCCCAAAAGCCACCACCTCAGGGTGCTGTAACTCATGCAGGACACTTTTTTCTTGATACTCATTGTAGTAATGTGCAAAAGGAGGGTTGTAGGGAAACGGGGAAAGGGGATGTTACTTGAACCTCTGTAGTAAGTCCTAGTCTCCTGTGAGCCATGGCAGCACAAGGCAAATTAACTTACTATACAGGAAAGGTAGAAAAATGAGACTTTGAGAAGAAGCTGAGCTTTGGGTCTGATCAGTGCTGCTCTGGGCGGCAAAGACAAAAGCTTCCAAGCTTGCCACACCTTTTATTCAGTACATTGGGAGAAACAAATGTAACAAATGACTTGCAGAGAGTTCAGTGCATCAGGACAAACAAGGTGTAACAATCCAACAATGAGGAACTGAGTAGATGAAGATTTTGTTCCTCCCATGATGTCTTCAGCTGGTGTAATCTTGTCCTGGAGCA